>NW_003315885.1:70811-127293 GCF_000151265.4 Micromonas pusilla CCMP1545
CGCGCCGGGTCTGTTTATGCGCAGACTCGGCGCGACGCGCCGCGCCGCGCGCGCGTTCGTCCCGCGTCGTCGTCGTCGTCGTCGTCGTCGTCGTCGTCGTCGCAGCTCTCTCTTCGCGCTGTCCGCATCCGCACGCGCGTTCGTAGCCCTATCGCCTCGTTTGTAAAAAACCTTTAGCCGAACGATTTGACGAGTGACGCGCGACGCGTTCGTTTCTCTCTTAACACTTTCGTATGTATTAAAGAAGGCCAGCACGGCTTGTCACCCGCTATGATATGCTCGGGATCGTTGTTGTTGTCTAGTGTTGTTCCTCGCTAGGTTGTCGTTTTGTCGTTCTGTTGTACACCTGCGTGCGTGCTGTCGCCGCGGCAAAAAATTGCGCTTCCCCCCGCTCCACCCAAAAAATCCCATCTGCCCCAATATATACCCCGTCGCGGCGTCGCGTCGTCGTCGCGCGCGCCGTCGAACGCGCCGCGTCTCCCCCCTCCCTCGCGCGTCGCCCGCGAACGATAATATCGGTTCGTTCTCGGGCACCGCGTTCGGTGGAAGAAGCCGCGTCGCGAAGCGCGCACGTCGTCGTCGTCGCCGCCGCCGCCGCCGTCGCCCGACGGCTCAAAGAATCCCGTTGTTCCCGTTCCCGCGTCCCGCGTATGTACATCTCGGGTCGAGCGCTCACGCGTTCACCTCGGACGGCACCGCGACCGCGCCGCCCTGTGCGCCCTGTCCCTCGCCGCCGCCGAACCCTCGCTCGTACGTCACCGCGGCGGCGTAGAGCATCGCGAGCATGTCCAATCCGCCCCCGTTGCCGAAACCTTCCGGGTGCGTCAGCGGTCTGGCGCCGCCGAGGCCGTCCGCGAGCGTCCCCGACGACCGCGAGGACCCGCCGCCGCCGTCGCTCCCCTCGCGGTCCGCGCGTCGCTGCGCGATCGCGTCCTTCAGCGTTTTCTGTTTCTTATTCGGCGACCCGCCCGGCGAGACGCCGATTCCGCCGCCGCCCTTGGCGGCGCCCTTCGCCGACTTGGCGCTCTCGCCGTGCCCGCGCTTCGACGACACCGTCCCGCCGTTGTCGAACTCGTCCGTGTTCGCGGGCGTGGACGGAGAGATCGGCGGCGTCGACCCGCGCGCGCCGCGCTTCGCTCCCGCGCCCCCGACGCCCTTGGCGCCCTTCTTCGGCGAGTCCGGCGCCGACGCGACGGAGCGGTCGTCGTCCCCCGCGCTCGCCTCCGCGGCGGACAGCTGGAACCATCGCGCGCGGCACTGCTGCGCGGTCCTCCCCGTGAGCATCTTGCTTATGTTGCTCCACCGCGGGCCGAGCTTGTCGTGCAATCGCATGAGCTCGTGGTCCTCGGTGTCGTTCCACGCGTCCTTCTTCACCGTCGGGTCGAGGTGCCTCCGCCACCGGCCCATGCACTGCTGATCGGTTCGGCCCTCGAGGTGGCGCGCGATCTCCGCCCATCGCTGGCCGTGCTCTTCGTACAGGCGCGAGAGCTGTCGGAGGGAGGGATGGGGGATCGAGGGGGGGATGGAGGGTGAGATATGAGGGGTCGGCGCGATGCGACGGCGCGCGGGCGGTCGGGGCGCCGCGGAAGAATAAATGAAGATGACGACAGCTGTGCGTTGAACGCGCGGCCCTGCGTCGTTCGACGGGGAAAATCTCGCGTCCAGCCGCGCGATCTCGCGCGCGTCGCCGCGCGCGACGCGACGTCGCGCGCGCCCGCGAACGCGCGGAGTCGAAAGATGCGCGCGATGAGAACCGACTCCGTGGAACTGCGCGATCGCGACGCCAAGGGAGCGCGCGCGGACGCACCAGTTCGTCCTCCTGGGCGGTCCACTTCTCTTTCTTTATATTCGGGTTGACCTTGTGTCGCCATCGCTGCGCGCACTGCTGTCCGGTCTTTCCCGGGAGCTCCGCGGCGACGAGCGCCCATCGGTTCCCGTGAATCTCCTGAGAATTCGCGAAGGAAGCGCGCGCGCGTGAGCACGAGGCGCGGGAGGCGTGATTCGAGGCGCGCGCGCGCGGGAATCGCGCGCGTCGCCGCGGAGTGAAATAACAACCGCAGCCGCTCGCGCGGGAGCGGCTGAGAGGAGACGTGTCGCGCGGCGAGGGCGAGCGCGCACCTGAAGACGCGCGAGCTCGGCGTCTTCTTTGGCCGTCCACACGGACGAATTCTTTCCTTCCACCATCCTTCTCGAGCGCTTCGGTTTCGACGAGCGCGACGGCGCGGGGGTCCTCGGCGCGCGTTTAGACGAGCGGCGCGCGGCGATGGCGATGCTGCGTGGTCGCGCGACCTACCGCGAGACGAAAACGCGCTTCGCGCGGCGCGAGCGTCCTCGTTCGACGCGTTCCGGGTCTCGAACCCGTGCGCGTTTTAGGAGCGGTCGACGGTTCGTCGACTCCGAGCGTTCCGGGAAGAACGCGCGTGCGTGTTCGAGTCGCGCGCGTCGAGAGCCGCGCGTCGGTGGTGTGATGTTAGCGAGCGATGTTAGCGTCAGAGGTCGAGCGAGCGCCGTCCAGGGGAATTAGATTTCGTGCGCACGCGAAATGAAGGGCTCACAGCGAAAGTTGACGCGTAGTACGAAATCGCGTATCTCTCGGGCTGTTTGCTCGTACGCGCGCTTTCCGAAACCAAGCACATTACACTGGTATCGACCACGAGATTGGGTGGTCGGTCGAACGCGCGCTCCGAGCGAACAGAACGAACAACGAACTTCTCTTGGAACTTTCTCTCCGCTCGACGACGAAGACCAACGCGCGCTCGCGATGGCGCGTCTCGCGCGGCGCGTCGCGGGCGCGGTCGCGTCCGCGATTCTCCTCCTCGCGTGCATCACCCTGTCGTTCGCGTCCAGCGCGGACGCTCGGTTCGAGGACGCGTTCACGCTCGACGGCGCGGTGCGTCGTCGCGCGCGCGCGTCGATTCGGACTCGATTCGATTCGATCGGACGCGGATCCGCCCCGCGGCTCCGACGCCCCTCCCGTCATCGCGCGCGTCCCTCCTGACCCGCGACCTCCCCGCCGACGCCATCGCAGGAGTGGCAGCATCACGTCGAGGACAGCACGGGGAGGTCGTACTACTTCGACGTGAAGCACCGTAAATCGCAGTGGGCGGACCCGCGCCCGCGTCCGACGGACGACGACGACGACGACGACGACGACGCGCCTCGCTCGGACGAAAGAGAAGACGCGAGCGCGGACGACGACGACGACGACGAGGAGGAGGAGGAGGAGGAACCCTGGACCACGTCGCTCGCGGACGACGACGACGACGACGACGACGACGCCGACGACGCCGACGCCGCGGAGGCAAAAGTCCTTAAGGATCGGCGTCCACCACGCCGACGCGGTCGTACGGGGACCAGTGCGACACAGAACGCGCATCTGCGCGTCGTCGCGTTCGCCGTCGTCGTCGCCGCCGTCGCGTGGCTCGCGTCGTTGACGAAGAAGGTCCGCGCGCGGGCGGGGCCCGGCGGGACCGGGTCCGCGCGCGCGGGCGGGTCGCCGATGCGCGCGCGCGGGCGCGGCGGCGTCGCGGACGCGATCTTCGAGCTCCGCGTCGAGGCGCGCCTCAGCGCGTCGCGCGCGCGTCTTCGCCTCGCAGCCGCGCTCAGGCGCGTCCGGACGTGTCTCTCCGCCCACCCCTCGCTTTCAATCCCGACGCACACACCGCGACGCCTTTCAACTCCACCCCTGACGCCTTTCGACTCCGCCCCGACGTTCGTCGCTTCGCGCGGAACGACTCTCATCAGATCGCGACTCGGCGCGGTCGCGGCGGTCGCGAAGGACGCGTGCGCGTCGCGCGCGACGCCGCGCGATCGGTTGGGCGTGTTGATCGCCGCGTCGAGGGCGTTCGACCGATCCGCGGACGCGTTTCTCATCGCGCGGGCGCTCGTCGCGTCGTACTACTACGACCTCGCGGCGGACAAGGTGGGCGCGTATCTCCGCGCGCGCGGCCAATCGCGGGACGACACGACAGCATACGACACCATGTCAGCATACGCCACGTCAGCATCGTCGTCTGGAGGCATCCCGTGGCTCGCGCTCGCGCTCGTCGTCGCGACGACGGCGACGCTCCTCGACCGGCACCCGACGCGCGCGGCGGCGTGCGCGCTTCTCTACGACGTCCGCGACTCCTTCCGCGTCGTCGCCGACGCGTTCTTCGCCGGCGCTCCGCCGTGGTTCGTCTCGCTGAACCCGAACGAGCTCGCGATGAAGAAGCTCGCGATGTTCGGCGCGACGTGCCTGCTCGTCGTCCACGCGTCCGCGCGTCGGGAGAAGATTCGCGGCGCGCGCGACGAGAAGAGCGGCGGCGGCGGCGGCGGCGGCAGCGCGAGAGGGTTGCTCGACGCGTTCGACGGCGTCGGCGGCGGCGCGCGGAGTCCGACGACGTCGGGGTTAGGAGGAGGGTTAGGGTTAGGGTTAGGGTTAGGGTTAGGGTTTGGCGGCGGCGGCGGCGGCGGCGGCGACGACGACGACGCGATCAGACCCGCTGGGAAGAGGAAGAGCCTCGCGCTTCTGTGCGCGCGGCTGGCGATCGCGGCGTCGCTCTTTTTCGTCGGCTGGACGCAAATTCGTCGCGTCGTCGCGCGCGGCGCGCTCGCCCCCGCCGCGCCCGCTTCCGGCGGACGCGGACGCGGACACGTCGACGCGCACGATAACAGCTGGCTTCTTCTTCAGTTCGCGCTCGCGGCGCCGCTCGCGATCGGGTACAGACCGGCGTTCACCGCGTGGGCGCTGTCGTGGACGCTGTGGGGCGAGGCGTGGAGGTGCGTTCTATACACTGGTCCCCGTACGACCGCGTCGGCGTGGTGAACGCCGTTTCTTAAGGACTTTTCCCGGCGCATCTCTCCGCCCAGGGTCCCTCGCTTTCAATCCCGACACACCTCGATGCCTTGTAACTCCAACTGACGCCTTTCAACTCCACCCCGACGTTCGCTCGTATGGAACGACCCCGAGTCGCTGGCGATTTTGGGCGCCGGGGACGTTTCGCCCCGCGCACGCGCGTCTGCACTTCGTCACCAACCTCGCGCTCGGGGGCGGTCTGATGCTGACGCGCGCGGGGGGGATGGGGCGGTACGCGGTGTTCGGCGGTCGGAGCGGCGCGAAGGCGAAGAAGCGCGAGTGATGAGGGCGCGCGGTAGTCACTAGCGCGGACGCGACGGCCGTACTGTATTATTCTTGGACGAGCTCTCACGACACGGCTGTCGCCGGTCAACGCGCGACGTTTTGAAAACCGCGTCCACTACATCCCCCGCGCGCGCGTCGTCGTCGTCGTCGCCGTCGCGCGCGATGTCGCTCGCCGGGCTGAACGCGGCGGCGGACCAGCTCACGATCGCGCGCGAGCACGCGATGCTCGGCGATTACGACACCGCGCGGGTGTACTACCAGGGCGTCATCTCGCAGGTCGCGCGGCACTGCCGCGCGGTCGGCGCGACGAGCGGCGCGGGCGCGTCCGCGTCCGACGCGCATCGCGCGCGTCGATGGCTCGGCGCGCAGTCGCAGCTCAACGACGAGCTCGAGTCCGTCGCCGCGCTCGCCGCCGAGCGCGCGGTGTTCAGCGCGCGGCCGGGGACGGCGTCGTCGCCGTCGCTATCGCGCGAGGGCGGGCGGTTCATCCATCTCCCGGGATCGCCGTCGCGCGCGCCGCGGGCGACGCCGCCCCCGGATCTGACGTGGATGGGGGGGGGCGCGGGTGGCGCGGCGCCGGCGGCGGACGCGCGGGAGGACGCGCGGCCGCCGCACGAGGTCGACCCGGACGTGTGGCGCCCGCCGAGCACGACGCCGACGCCGCGCGGCGCGCGCGGCGGCGGCGGCGGCGGAAGCGATCGGCTCCCCGCGTGGGCGCGACGAAACGCGGGCGACGGCGGCGGCGGCGGCGGCGGGGGCGGGGGAGGGGGAGGGGGCGGGGGGTACGGCGGATCGAACCGCGCGACGTCGCTCGCGCACGTCCAGTCCTCCGGATACGGCCGGCCGCGTCGGGAGCGGTCGGAGCGAGCCGGGAAGGCGGGACAGCAGCATCACGGCGGCGGCGGCGGCGGCGGCGGCGCCAAGGCGGCGTTGAAGTCCCCGCGCGATCGCGACGACCGCGGCGCGCGCAACGCGCCGCAACACGTCGGCCCGGACGGCGACCTCGCGGACGGCCTCTCGAGAGATATCCTGGACAAATCCCCGAGCGTGCGATGGGACGACATCGCGGGCCTCGAGGACGCGAAGCGGCTCCTCGAGGAGGCGGTGGTGCTGCCGTTGCTCATGCCGGATTATTTCCAAGGCATCCGCCGGCCGTGGAAGGGCGTGCTGATGTTCGGGCCGCCGGGCACGGGGAAGACGATGCTCGCGAAGGCGGTCGCGACGGAGTGCGGGACGACGTTCTTCAACATCTCCTCCTCCACGCTCGCGTCGAAATACCGCGGCGAGAGCGAGCGGATGGTGCGAATCTTGTTCGACCTCGCGCGACGGCACGCGCCGTCGACGATTTTCATCGACGAGATCGACTCGCTGTGCACGTCGCGAGGCGCCGCGGGCGAGCACGAGGCGTCGCGGCGCGTCAAGTCCGAGTTCTTAGTCCAGATCGACGGCTGCAGCGGCGGCGGCGGGGGGGGGGAAGACGGCGCGTCGACCGCCGCGCCCGTGATGGTCCTCGCTGCGACGAACTTTCCGTGGGACATCGACGAGGCGCTGCGACGACGCCTTGAGAAGCGCATCTACATCCCTCTGCCGGACCGCGCCGCGCGATCCGCGCTCGTGAACATCAACGTCAGCGGCGTCGAGGTCGCGGACGACGTCGATTTCGACGCGCTCAGCGAGTCCATGAACGGGTACAGCGGCGACGACATCACGAACGTGTGCAGGGACGCGGCGATGTGCGGGATGCGGAGGAAAATCGTCGGGAAGAAGCCGGAGGAGATTCGAGCGATGAGCCGAGAGGAGGTGGCCGCGCCGATCACGATGTCGGACATGACCCAGGCGCTGCGGCGGATATCCCCCAGCGTGAGCAAGGAGGACGTGGAGCGGCATATGGAGTGGCTCGCGGAGTTTGGGAGCACGTGAGAAGGAAGCGCGCGGCCGTACGAGTACACGACGGCGGCGAGTCGCGAGATGAAAAAATCTCTCCTTCTACTCGTAACACGTAGCTAGCTAGAACGCCGCCTTCTTCAGGTTCTCTCGGAACGACGCGCTCGCGACGGCGAGCACCGGCCACAGCCCGACCATCATCGCCTTGTTCTTCTCCGTGAAGCTCGTCTTGTTGTACCCGAGCCAGAACCGAATGCAGACGAACACGTACATCACCGCCAGCACCGGCGGCGTAAATAGGCCACCGATGATGGGGATCGGAAGTCCGCGCGAGACGACGACGTCCCCGCGACGACGACCGCCGGTCGCGGTCGTCGGCGCGCGCGGCGACGGCGATCGGTCGTCCAGCGGCGCGAGCGACGACGGCGTCGCGATCGCGACGACGGCTGAGGACGGCAGCGCCCCGAGCGTCGCGACGCCACCGCGGAGGAGGCGCGGCGCGCGCTTCGACGATATAACCGCGGACGTTGCCGCTGACGTGGCGCGGTCGCGCGGCGCGGCGGACGACGCCGCGCGCGACGACGAGCCGAGACGCGAACCGGCGCGCGAGACGCGAACCGGCGCGCGCGCGCGCGACGCGATCGCGTGGACGTTCATCGCGGAGACGGACCGCGGCGGGCGGGCGGGCGGCGGCGCGCCACCGACGAGTGCCGCGGGGCGATCCTGTCGCGATCGGTCCGAGAAACTCGGCACGAAGCGCTCGACGCGACGACGCGACGCCCGGGGCATTGCGATGGCGCCGTTCGCGCTCAACACGACGCACCGCGCGCCGCCGCTGCGCGAGATACTCCAGCTCTCGCTCTCCTCCTCCGCGCGCGGAGAAACCCGCGACGGCGGCGGCGGCGGCGACGACGACGGCGGCGGCGACGACGGCGGCGAGCGCGCCTCTCGTCGCGCGGCGGGAGATCGATCGATCGCGCGAAAAGCCCGAGCGCTCTTCGCCGCGGAGCTGAACCCCGGGTGGACGGACACCAACGCGCTGGAGCGCGTCGCGAACGCGGCGACGTGCGTCCCGTTCTTCGCGTGCGGGCTCGACGTGCTCCGACGCGCGGCGGCGGACGACGACGACGACGACGACGATTCGACGACGACGACGACGACGACGAGAAATGTAAATGCGAAGAAATACGACGGACGCCGCGCGACGCGTCGATGGGGCCGCGCGCTGCTCGGCGTCGGCGCGTTCGCGGCGGCGTACCACCTCGCGCCGCGGCGGAACCACAAGACGCGCGCGCTCCTTCGACACGCGGACTTCACCTCCATCGCGTTCGCGTCGACGGTCGCCTCGGACGCGTTTCGATGCGACGTCCCGAGACCCGTCCTCGTCGTCTCCGCGGCGGCGGCGCCGGCGACGCCGCTGCTCGTCAGCGCCGCGCACTGCGCGCTCGTCGAGCGCGAGGTCTTCCGCGCCGCGTGGGCGCGCCGGCGCGGCGGCGGGAAGAGGAAGAAGCGGCTCGACCGCGCGGCGGGGGACCCGCGCGTGGTGGGGCGCGGGGAGGGGGCGAGAGATGATGAGAGACGCGCGGACTGGTCGTTCGCGACGGGCGAATACGGGTCGCACGTCGTCGCCGCCGCGGGCGCGGCTTTCTTCTTCGCCGCGGAGGAAATCTGGCCGGACGCACCGCTGCTGCACGCGACGTGGCACGTGTTCGCGTACGCGGCGTTGTCGACCGCGAACGCGATATACTTCCGACGCGAGGAGAAGAAGCCGCCGCCGCCGCGCTCTCCGGGGGCTCGCGGGCTCACGTGATGAACATTCATTCAATTCGGTCGTCGGCGCCTTAGCTCTAGTCCTCTACTTATAGCTAGTCTTCTATCATCAGTACTCGTGCCCGTCCGTCCCGCGCTCCGCGCGCATCAGCACGCGATCGCTCGAGAGCGCGCGCCTCGCGATCGCCGCCCGGCTCGGCGGCCACACGACCGCGGCGACGACGCCGTCGAGCAGCGCGACGGGCGCGACGCCGACGTCATCCGCCGCGATCGCCGCGCCGTCTCCGGGTCCGGATCCCCCCCCCCTCGCCGCGGAACGCCGTCCTCCGCGCCCCTCCGCCGCATCCACCTCGAGCTCCAGCTCCTTACTAACGTGCGCGGCCTCGAGCCAGCAGTGCCCCTTCGGGATCTTCACCACCGCGCCGCCGCCGTCGCGTCGCGTGACCCAGTCTCCCTCGAGCGCGACGAGGCGCTGCGCGAGCGAGACGTCGGGGTCGTGGGGAGAGCGCAGGTGCACGACCTGGCCGCGGCGCCACATGTGCCTCCGCGCGCGGAACCGGTCGAGGAGGACGTAGCAGTGTTGAGGCGACGGCGACGGCGCGGGTTCGCCGCCGTCCGACGCCGTCGTCGATGGCTCGCATCGAGACGAGGAGGAGGAGGAGGATTCCGATGCCGATCCGGCGCTACTTCGCGCGGACGCGCGCGCGTCGTCGCACCCGACGGCGCCGACGTCTGGGACGCGCGCGATGGACGCGACGCCGTCGTTGAACGTGATGGCGATGGGGACGCTCCACGCGACCGCGGCCGCGCGGCGAAGCCACATCGCCGTCGCGCGCGCGAGGCGTTGTGATGACGCCCCCGCGGCCCGCGCGCTTATTGGCCCGAACACGTACGCGCGGTTTTTTCCTTCAGTTCTCATCATGCATGCGGTGTTCGCTTCGCGACGACCGCACTCCCGTCCGCGCGACCGACGATACGATGACGCGCCGCGCGATGGCGGCGCTCGGGCGCGCGCTCGTCCTCGCGCTCGCCGTCGTCCTCGCCGTCGCGCCCGCGCAGACGCGCGCGGGGGGGGTCCAGCCCGTGGGCGAGGTCAAGGACTGGGATCTCGGTACGTCGTCCGCGACGACGACGACGACGACCGACGGCGAAGGCGGCGGCGAAGAAGCGCGGATGTCCATGCAGGAGCTCTTCAACTGGGCGATCGAGCACTCGGACCCGGAGCGCCTTCGCGAGATGGCGGAGAAGGTCAAGAACGGCGAAGACGTCGTCGGCGGCGGCGACCGCGACCGCGACCGCGACCGCGGCTCCCTGCCCGACCCCTTCTCCGCGTCGTCGTCGAGCGCGCGCGTCGTCGATCGGCGATGGACGGAGGACGAGCTGTCCCAGAAGCGCGCGGACGTCCGCGAAGCCCTGGACGCGCTCGCGGCGCACCCGACGGAGCAGACGTACATCAAGCTCGCGCACGCGGTGTACGCGGACGCGACCGCGCCGGTGGAGCGGCGACTGGAGGCGCTCGAGACGCTCACGGAGCTGATCCGGCCGGTGGACAACGCGAACGATCTCCACGTGCTCGGCGCGTTCTATCTCACACTGGTTCCCATACGACCGCGTCGGCGTGGTGAACGCCGATCCTTAAGGACTTTCTCTCCCGGCGTGTCTCTCCGCCCAGGGCCCATCGCTCACAATCCCGACACACCTCGACGCCTTTCAACTCCGCTTCTGACGCCTATGAACTCCACCCCGACGTTCGCTCGCATGGACCCTCGACCCTCAGGCGCGTTGAACCCGCTCGTTCGCGCGGCGACGCGCGTCGGCGACGACGAGGACGACGACGCCGTCGGCGCCGCCGCCGCGGAGGCCCTCGGCGTCGCGCTGAGCAACAACCCGAGGGTGCGCGCGATGACGCACGCGTGGCGAGCGCCGGAGGACGCCGTCGTGATCGATCGTCGCGGCAGAAGGAAGCACCGCGTCGACAGGCACGCGACGGACCCGAATAAGATCTACTCGTCCGCGAACCACGCGCGGCACGAGCACCCGCCGCACGGCGCGGAGCACCGCGAGCAGTCCGAGCACAGGATCGCGCTCGCGAAGAGCGCGAACGCGGCGCACGGGGGGAAGCACGGCGACGTCGATCATCTCTCGGGCGCGTTCTACGTATCTCGCGCCGGTCCCCGTACGACCGCGTCGGCGCGGTGAACGCCGATCCTTAAGGACTTTATCTCCCGGCGCGCGTTTCTCTCCGCCCATCACCCCTCGGTTTTGATCCCCGTCCGCTACGCCTTTCAACTCTCCGCTTCTGACGCCTTTGAACTCCACCCCGACGTTCGTCGCTTCGTATGGGCAAACACCCTCCGCGCCTCAGACGTCAACGCATACGACTCGGTGGAGGCGAAACTCGCGACGATCGCCGTCAACGAGAGCGCGCCGGAGCTTCGACGACGCAAGGCGTTCTTCGCGCTGTCGCAGATGGTGCGCGACGACCACGTGTGCAGGCGGTCGTTCTTCGCGGCGGGGGGGGCGACCGCGCTGTTGCAGCTGTTGCACCCGAACGCGAACCCGGGGCTGCGCGTGAAAGCCGCGACGCTCGCGGCGGATCTGTTCGCGTCGCCCGATCCGGAGCAGCACGCCCGCGAAGGCGCTCGCTTCGACGAGATTCATCACAAAGAAGCGAGGGCGCTGAAGCACACGGCGATGCCGCACTTGATTCACATGACGACGGGAGGGAGCGCGGACGCGCGCGAGAAGGCGATGCACGCCGTGCGAGCCGCGTTGGACGCGGACGCCGGCGACGACGAAGAGAGCGCGGCGAGCACGCACCGCGCGGCGAGGCGCGCGGGCGGCGCCGAGGCGTTCGAGGCGCTCGCGGAATTCTTCGAGGAGGCGGCGAAGGGAAACGAGGACACGCGGGAGTACCACGCGACGTTAGCGCGCGACGCGGGGTCGGTCGCCGCGCGATTAGCGCGCGAGACCCACCGCGGAGGTATCCACCACGTCGAGTTATGAGGGTTTATTAGTGTATTTCTCTCTACATACAGTCTCGACCGCGCGTCGTCACGACAAACGAGCGACACGTCCCCATCTCGTCGCTCGCCGTCTCTCCCGCCGCTCGACCACGCGTCGCCGCGCGTCGCGTCGAGCGGATCGCCGTCGCGCGCTTCAAACCGAATTCATCATCATTCCGCATTCGCGAAGACGATCGAACCGAATCGATTTAAAGCTTGTCGCGGGGGCCGAGCGGCGCCTCCTTCTGGGGCCCGACCGTGATCGGAAGCTTCGCGTCCTTCGCGCCCTTGCCTCCGAACACGAGGCACGCCGCGGGACCGGCGAGGGCGAGGAACGAGTACATCGCCTCGCGGCGGCCCAGCCCTTGCGCGGCTTTGGGTCGTTCCGTACGAGCGATGATATCGGGGTGGAGTTGAAAGGCGTCAGAAGCGGAGTTGAAAGGCGTCGAGGTGTGTCGGGATCGTGAGCGAGGGGCCCTGGGCGGAGAGAAACGCGCGCCGGGAGAGAAAGTCCTTAAGGATCGGCGTTCACCACGCGAACGCGGTCGTATGGGAACCAGTGCGAATACGAACGCGCCTTTCTCGAAGAACGCCTCCTGCTGGCCCGGGTACCGCGCGGTGGACGCCTCGCCGTACACGTCCCACGCGCCCGTCGTCGACTCGACGTCGCCGAGGTCGAAGTACACGGACTCGTCGCCGTACTTGGCCTTGGCGGCGGTCGCGCTGTTCGTCGTTCGATGGGGTCGGGGAGGGTGAGGGTGAGGGTCGGTCGGACGGATCTTGGAAATATAGCGCACGGATCGATCGATCGGTCGACGGACGCGAGCGCGTTTCGCCGTCGGCGACGCGCGGACGAGGCCGCGCCGCGCGCGCGTCGGCGACGCGCGCGTCGATCGGCGCGATCGCGAGACGGCGCGCGCGGCGCGCGTCGAATCCCGCGCGATCGGCGGCGATCGTCGCGCGACGTCGATCGCGCGCGGAGGCGCGTCGCTCCGGCGCGACCCGCGCGCGATGCCGGGTTCTTCGGTCCCGCGTGAAAAGCGCGGTCGCGGAAAGCCGCGCGGAAATCAAATCCATCGCCGGGGAACGCACCGGGACGCGCGGCGGGCGGCGACGGGCTTGACCGCGACCTTCGCGCCGGCGAAGGTGGAGGTGGAGGCGGCGAGGGAGAAGGCCATTTTCGTGAGGTGGAGCTGCGTACGCGGTGCGTGTGCGGTTATGCCGGCGTCGGATGCGGTTCCCGTCGTCGTGTCTTTCTTCGCGGAGGGGTAGCGATAGGATCCGGCGCTGGCCAATGAAATTCGTTCGCCACCCCAGGGTGATTGCCCGTACGACGTCCGTACGCGCGTACGCGTACTTCCGTACCACGCTCGGCGCCGAGAGGGCAAAACACTCGTTGTTACCCGAGCGCCGCTTGGCATTGGCGCGCGCGCGCGGCGCTTCCGTCTCTCGGCGCGGGGACGTCGTCATGACGCCCCTGGACCACGTCCCGCACGCGGACGCGCTCGTGCGCGAGTACCTGCTCTTCCGCGGGTTCACGTCCGCGCTGCGCGCGTTCGACGCGGACGCGCGCGCGGATCTCCTCTTCCGCGCGACCGCCGACGCCGACGCCGACGCCGACGCCGCCGCGAACGCGAACGCCGACGCCGACGTCGCGCGCGGTGACGCGTGCGACCGAGTCGCGGACGCGCTCTTCGAGCGCGACCTCCCCGCGCTCGACGTCCGCGCCGTCTGCGACACGCTCGCGCTCCTCCGCGCGCGCTTCTTCGCGCGCCTCGACGCGTCGTTCGCGCCCGCGTGCGCCAAGCTAGAGACGTCAATCCTCCGCCTCCTCATCGTTCACGCGCTGCGGCGCGGACGCAAGGACGTCGTCGACGCGCTCTTCGCGCGCGAGGGCGAGCGCCTCGCGGCGAATAGCGACGAGTGGCACGCGTGGTTCGCGGTGTGCTACGTCGCGCGACCGGAGGAGGACGCGCGGTACCGCGCGCACTTCGCGAAAGGATGGGGCGACGCCGTGCGAGCGTCGACGCGCAACTTCCTCGCGGAGGCGTTCCGCGCGACGCCCGCGCCCGCGATGCTGCGGTTCGGGGAGGAGAGGCGACGGCGGAGCGCGCTGGAGAAGCGCGCGCGCGATGCGGAGCTCGAGTGCGTCGCGCTCAGGGCGACGCTCGAGGAGAGAGAAGACCGAGCCGCGCGGATCGGCGGCGGCGGGCTCGACGACGACGCGTCCGAGGCGCGTTCTATCTCACACTGGTTCCCATACGACCGCGTTCGCGTGGTGAACGCCGATCCTTAAGGACTTTCTCTCCCGGCGTGTCTCTCCGCCCATCACCCCTCGGTTTCGATCCCGACACACCGCGACGCCTTTCAACTCCACCCCCGACGCCTTTCGACTCCGCCCCGACGTTCGCTCGTACAGAACGACCCTGATTCGATCGCGTCGCCGCCGCCGCCGCCGCCGCCGCCGCCGCCGGCGACTCCCGCGAGGGTGACCTCGCGAGAGACGCGATCGTGGCACTCCGCGGCGATCGCGTGCGCGCGTTTCTCCCCGGACGGCGGCGACGTCGCGAGCGGCAGCGCGGACGGCACCGCGCGGGTGTGGACGCCCGCCGAGGCGTTGGATTCGCCGCGCGCGCGAAACGCGACGATTCACTGCGGCCGAGAGGTGCAGGTCGTGGAGTGGAGCGGCGGCGGGGACGGTAACGCTTCATCTTCAGCCGTTACGTATAATACGAACGTCGCGCCGTCGTCGTCGCTGCTCATAGGCACGCGAGGCGGCGGGCTGCGCGTGTGGAACGTGGACGCGAAACGCGTGACGGTGGACGCCGCGGGCGACGAGAATTTCCCAAATTTCGACGACGTGCGGTCGTCGCCGACGGAGCACGTGTTCGCGTGCGCGACGTCCTCGGACGCGCGCGACGGCGCGATCACGATGTGGAACTCGAGACGGTTCGAGCCGATGCACGCGCTCGCGATGGGTCCGCGCGGCAGAAGTAGTATCACACGTGGCGGCGCGCCGTTAATTCACGCGCTCGCGTTTAATCACAACTCGAAGCTCCTCGCCGCCGCAAGCGACGACGGCCGCGTCGTCTTGTTCGACCTGAACAGCCGCAAGGTCATCACGACGTGGGATCACGGCGGGGTAGGCAGAGTAAGCGTCGCGGCGACCGGTTTAGGGTTCAGCGCGGACCAGACGAGCGTGTACAGCGTGGGGGGCGACGGCGTGGTCAAGGAGTGGTCGCTTAGGACGGCAGGCGGCGGCGGCGGCGGCGGCGGCGCGCCGCCGACGCGCGTCGTCGACGCGAGTCGCGCGTGCGGGGTCGCGGGGAAGGACGCCGGCGCGGCGATTCGCATACGCATGGCCGTGGACCCGAACGGCGCCGGCGTCGCGCTGAGCTCGCGCGAGACGCACGCGGTGTTCGTTCGTCTGGACGGCGGCGGCGGCGGCGGCGGCGGCGGCGGCGGCGGCGGCGGCGGGGGAACCGTGCACACGATCCCCGGGCACCGAGGCGACGTGACGTGCGTGGACTGGCACCCGGGGAAGGACGTCGTCCTCACCGGTGGTGCGGATAACGCCCTCGCGCTGTCCACCTTGGCGTTGTGACGCCGACGCGCGCGGCGTCCGCGCGCGCGCCGGCGAGCAAAAAAATAGTAAATAATTTCGTTCCAGTTGAAATATGGATACGTCCGAGCTACGCGTGTAATATCAGTGAACCTCCTCCTCCTCCTCATCCTCCTCCCTCCCTCCCTCTGCCGTTTCCCGCCTTAAATCTCTAGCGCGTGCGCGATCCTCCCCGCGAGAGACATCACCACGAACGGCTCCACGCCCTGGACCACCTCCACGGTTTGCGGGCACGAGTCCGTGATGTAAAAGCTCTCGAACATCCCCTTCGCCGGAGTGAACGAACGCGTCGGTCAATCGTGCGTCTCACCAGTCAAACGAAACGTACGTTGAAAGGGAAGCGCGGGCGAAGCGCGACGACGGGGA
Organism: Micromonas pusilla CCMP1545; assembly: GCF_000151265.4. Lineage (NCBI taxonomy): Eukaryota > Viridiplantae > Chlorophyta > Mamiellophyceae > Mamiellales > Mamiellaceae > Micromonas > Micromonas pusilla. The sequence continues at coordinate 86,581 of NW_003315885.1, forward strand.
AAGTCCTTAAGAAACGGCGTTCACATCGCGAACGGGGTCGTACGGGAACCAGTCTCACCTTCGCAGCGCCTTCCGAGAATCGCTTCCACGACTCGTTCGGAAACACGCCGTGGGTGCAAAACGCGCTCAAGGCTTTCGCGCCGTGCTTCTGCAACACCTTCCCGCACTCGACGAGCGTGCCGCCGGTCTGAACCAAGTCGTCCACGATGACGACGTGCTTCCCCTTCGGCTCGCCCTCTTTCAGCGTCACGATCCGTTTATCCCCCTGCCTGACTTTCGTGCATACCACCTCTTCGAACCCCTCGAAGAACGTGTGGAACCTCTTCATCGCGCCCTCGTCCGGGTACGCGATCACGACGTCGTCCCTGTCCGGCAGCGCGTCGATCGCCGCGAGCAGCAGCGGGATCCCCGTCTCGAAGCACGGCGTGATGGAGTCGCCGAAGTAGAAGCGCTCCTGCAACGCGTGAATATCGAAGATGACGGCGCTCGTGGGGCCGCCTCTGCTCGCGGGAATCGCGCTCAGGATGCGCGCGAGCGTCACCGCGGTCGGGACCTCGCCCTCGCGGTCCACGCGCTCCGCGGTGCCGGTCGGGAAGAAGGGCAAGATGAGCGTGAAGGACGCTATGAACATCTTCGGGAGGGAGTAGATGACGGAGATCTGTTCGAATATCGTCTCCGGGTTGTTGAACGACGCGAGGAACGCGACGTGCTTGCCGCGGATGCTCTCCGCGCCGTCCACGAACAGGTTCGGGAACCCGTCCGGGAACTTCTTCCACGAGATCTCCCCGAGCGTGATCTCCAGCGACGACGGCTGCGCCGCGATCGCATGCGCGAGGTCTCTCATCTGCGGGCAATAGTACAGGTACTTCTTCCTCGGGTCGCTCCACGGGCCGAAGGATTCGCGACGCGCGCGCTTGACGTCGTCCGCGACGACGTCGCTCGCGGGACGGGTCGTCATGGCGTCGAAGCGATAACGACGCGCGGCGAGGCGAGGCGGCGGCGCGGGCGCGGAGTGGGCGCGCGGGCGTGGGCGGTCGGCGCGTCGCGATCTGATGAAATTTGAACGTCGTCGATCGAAAAAAATAACCGTCCACAAGACGCCGAACTTCCCGCACTGCACTTAACAACGCGCGTCGCGCGAGATCCCGCGGCGCGCGCGCGCGGTCGCGAAGGACGTCGAGCGAGAGAAGACGCTCGACGTCGCCATGCCCCCCAAGACGCGCGACCTCGTCCCCGCCGACGCGACAGACGAGATGTGCGCGTACGAGGCGGAACGCGCGCGGAGGATCGCGTCGAACCGGCGACGCATGGCCGAGCTCGGGCTCGCGACGATGGCCTCCGCGGCCGGGCTCGGCGCGGAGACCCGCCCCGGCGGCGGCGGCGGCGCGCTCCCGGACGGCGACGCGCGCGGGCCTCGGCTGCGACGCGGACGCGCGCTCGAAAAGCTCAAGCGCGGCGCGGCGGGCGCGCCGGCGCGCGCGTCGCGCCGCCTCCGCGGCGTCGCCGCGGACGGCGACGAGGGCGCCGACGACGTCGACGCCGTCGCTCGCGCGCCGCCGAAGCGGCCGCGCTACGACGAGTCCGACGCGGGCGAGGGCGAGATCAAGCGCAGGGGGTTGCCGTTCCCGGACCCCGCGGACGACCCGTCCTCCGCGATCGTCGCGCCGTTCTCGCTCGCGTCCATCGGCGTCACCGTCCTCGAGCTCGGGTCGGGTGCGTTAAACATCCAAAGTTTAAGTTTTTCACCCGACCCGTCCGTCGGTTTCAACATTTGATCGCGTCCCCTTTCAACTGACCGGTGAAATGTTTTTGTATCGATACTGTCAGTGCATCGCGCGGCGTTCGCGCCCACGTATTGGTCCTCGAGAGGGTGCCTCTTTCATCACGCCTACCCGGTCGGATACGTCGCGCGCAAGACGCACTTCGGGCGAGATTTCGTGATGACGATCGAGAGGAGCGAGACCGGGCCGGTGTTCAGAGTCACGGACGAGGAGTCCGGCGAGACGTTCGTCGGGACGTCGCCCACCAAGCCGTGGACGGCGGTGTGCGTGCGGAAAAACTTGAAGACGCGCATCAGGTGCGTTCTATACAAACGTACTGTATTTCACCCATACTGTAGCTCGGTTTCAACATTTGATCGCATTGTCTTTCAACTGACCGATGACCAATTTTTGTATTGAATGTCCCTCAGCGGGCCGCTGTTTTTCGGATTCAGCGACCCGGTCACGATGCGCGCGCTCGCGTCGTTGTACACCCTGGACGAGCTCGAGGCGTGCAAGCGCGGCGGCGTCGTGGAGTCCGCGGAGTACGACCCGCTGGAGGCGCTCGTGAAGGCGCTGTGTCGGCTGGAAGGGGTCGGGCACAAGACGGCGACGGCGCTGGCGACGTCGACGGCGTTTTCGACGCATCTCGAAAACGATCTCGGCGGCGGCGGCGGAGGAGGAGGAGGAGGAGGAGGACCGAAGCCGCCGCCGCCGCCGCCGCGGCGGCTGACGAGCGTGGACGAGTTCAGGGCGTGCGCGAGCTCGAGCGCGGGCTCGGACGCGATCCGCGCGTTTTTGTTGCACTCCGAGACGCTGCCGGTCGCGACGCGGCGGTGGCCGGCGTGGGCGAGGCGCGTCGTTCCGAAAATTCTCGCGCAGCTCGCCCGCCGCGACGATTCGGACGCGGTGGACGCCGTCGCGCCGCCGCCGCCGACGGCGAAGAAAAAGAAAGGCGGAGACGGCGTCGCGCGGCCGCCGGCGTCGGCGTCGGCGGCGAAGACGCCCGGGAAGGAGAACGCGAACGCGCTCTCGGCGGCGGCGGCGGCGGTGGCGGCGGCGGCGTCCACCGCGTCCGAGTCGTCGCGGTGGGCGAGCTGCGCGAGCATTTTCGGCACGGCGGGGTGCAGAGCTCGTGTTCGTGTGCCTGGTCCTCGTCGTGGAGGCGAGCGCGAGCTTGAGCCCGCGCTTCGTGACGAGCGGCGGAACGGCGCGGAAGCGGCCGAGAAGAGACGAACGCGACGACGACGACGACGACGTTTTCAAAATCTCGCGATGAAGAAGGACGAAAGCGAGCGGAACGAGTCTGCATGGTCGCACTCGTCGTAGGCTCCCGTCAGAATCGAATGGCGCGCGTCACGTCGAAGCTCGGGCTCCTCGCGCGCGTGTTCGCCGGGTTCGCCGTCGTCGAGGGATGCTCGATCGGCCAGGGCGTCTTCGGCGCGCGCGTGGACGCGGAGGAGGAGGCGAGGACGATCGCGAGCCTCACGGCGAAGCGAGCGGAGAAGGACGCGCGAGAGGCAGCTTCGCGCGAGAAGCGATGGTTCGTGCGCCGCGCGGGCTCGGGCGCCGGCGACGACGCGCCGCCACCGCCGCCGCCGCCGCCCAGACGTCGCCGAAAGCGGTGCGTCGAGTGCAACGCGGCGCCGCACGTCCGGCGCGTCGTCGAGGACCTGTACCTCCGCGGCGTCGTCGCGCCCGCGCACTTCGCGCGCGACGTCGTCTTCGAGGACCCCGCCGCGGCGTGCGTCGGCGTCGGCGAGGTGACCGAGGCGTTCCGCGCGCTGCGCTTCTTCGCGCCGCGCGCGGAGGCGCCGTTCGAGATCGCGCCGCTGAGCGCGACGTCGTACGTCGTGCGCGCGGAGGTGAGGTATTCGCTGCCGTTCATAGGGGGCGAGGAGGGCGTCGTCGTGCGCAGCGACATCATCGTCACGACGGTCGGCGATGGGGGCGATGAGATTCGCGACGGATCCGACGCGCGGGGCGACGCGACGGAGGCGGGGAAGATCAAACGCGTGGAGGAGCGATGGGGGGGCGCGAACTTGCTCGAGGGGTTCCCGTTCGATTCGTGCCGCAGGATCTTCGGGTGGTGCTGCGGCGTCGCGACGCCGTGGCTCATCCCGTCCCGGCCGGCGGAGGCGTCGTAGTGATTAATTTACTCTCTCACAGCTGTGCGCGGTGAAGTCATCGATCGATTCGACGTCGTCACTTGGACGGACGCGGCGGCCGCGATGGAGGACTGGCGCGACCTCCTCGTCGTCCTCATGTTCTGGTTTCCCCCCCTCCTGATTCTGATCCTCTTCCTCCAAGTCTTCTACCTGTACGTCTGGAACGAGCCCATCCCCGCGGGCCCGCGCGTTCGCGACGACGACGCGCCGCGGCGAACGCTGATCGTGCTCGGCAGCGGCGGGCACACCGCGGAGATGTTCGCCGCGCTCGCCGCGTTCCCTCCGCGCGAATACCACCCCAGGACGTACGTCCTCGGCGACACGGACGTCACGAGCGCCGCCAAGGTGGACGCGCACGAGGCGAGCGTCGGCGACGCGCTCGCGGCGGAGGAGGGCGTGACGGACGACGATCTCGCGCGGTGGACGGATCACTCGACGCGCGTCGTCCCGAGAGCGCGCGAGGTGTCGCAGTCGTTCGTCACGTCCGCGTTCACGACGCTCCGAGCGCTGTGGGTCGCGCTTCGCGTCGTGCGGCAGGAGTGGCCGGAGCTGATCCTGTGCAACGGGCCGGGGACGTGCCTGCCCGTGTGCGTCGCCGCGTGGGCGCTGAACGTTGGGCACTTTACGCTGGGAGGGCGCCGCGATCAGGCGCGTTCTATACACTGGTCCCCATACGACCGCGTCGCCGTGGTGAACGCCGATCCTTAAGGACTTTTGCCGTCGTCTCTCTCCGCCCACACCTCGCTTTCAATCCCCGCCCGCGTTGCCTTTCAACTCCGTTTCTGACGCCTTTCAACTCCACCCCGACATCGCTTTGTATGGAACGGCCCTCAGCGAATCGCCGTCGCGTACGTTGAATCCATCGCGCGCGCGAAGACGATGAGCCTCACGGGGAAGATTCTGTACCACTCGCGGATCGCGGACCGCGTGTTCGTGCAGTGGGAGGGGTTGCGGGCGCGGTATCCGAGGGCGACGTACGCGGGACGGGTCATGTGAGCGCGCCGACCGTCCCGTCGTCTCGCGCGCGCGGCGCGTGATTAAAGTAAGGTCATTAATAACAATCGATAACGTGCGTAGCTCGTTCACTGAACAGTCCTGTCTGTATCTTATACATCTTCGCTCGCGCCGGCGGGCGCGCTTCAGCCGAGGTGGAAGAGCTTCTTGATGCCGCCGACGACGCCCTTCTCCTCCTCCTTCTTCTCCTCCTCCGGCGCGGTCGCGTTCGCGGGCGCGGTCGCGGTCGCGTTCGCGGGCTCCGGCGCGACGTCGTGCGCGTCGAAGCAGTGCCCCGTCGCGGCGTACGTCGCCTCCATCGCCAGCAGCTCCGTTGAGACGTCGAAGTCGTGGTACTCCGTGTGGTTCGCCATCCAGTCCTCGAGCGTGTCCATCTTGGACGCGTCCTTGCCGAGGTAGTCCACGATGTCCTTCGGGACGCCGCAGTTGGCGACGAGCGCGTCGCCGTCCTTCACGCCGCCGTGCTTCTCGAGCACCTTGCCGAACCCCGGCGGCAGCTCGCCGACGTCGCGGCACAGCTCCGGAGGCCCGGAGGAATTGGACATTTGCATCGCCTCGACGTGGACGTCGTTCGCGGTGTGCTGGAGCGCCATCGCGGCCGCCTCGAGCGCGCGCTTGTCGTCCGCCGCGGATTGAATCTCCGCGCTCTTCGCCGCGCGAACGGCGGCGAGCGCGGCGTCGACGACGCGCGTCGCCTCCTTGGTCGCCGCGCTCATGATCTTCTCCGCCTCGGCGAGCGCGGCGGCGAGCTTGGCTCGCGCGGCCGTCGTCGCCGCGACCGCGGCTTGGTGCTTCTCCTGCGCCTCTTTCGCGGCTTTCACGCGGTCAGCCATGAAGTGGAAGTCGGGCGTCGTCCCGTCGCCTCCGGTCGTCGCGCCGGGGCCGTGGTTCATCATGGCGTGGATGGCCTCTATCCCCGGCGCGGCGTCGCCGTCGTCGTGGTCGTGGTCGTGGTCGTGGTCGTGGTCGTGGTCGTGGTCGTCGTCGCCGAGATTCGCATCCTTCGGCACCGCCGCTTGCTCGTGCCACTTGGACGCGTGCGTGAACGCCGCGGCGACGGCTTCCTCCGCCGCCTCCGCGGCGGTCGCGGCGTGAGACTCCGCCGCCTTCGCGGCGTCGAGCTCCGTTTGCGCGGCGTGGACGATCTTCGTCGCGTTCGCCTTCGCCTCCATTATGATCTTCTTCGCGCGTTGTCTCGCGGGGGCAACATTCTCCTTCGCCGAGACGAGCGCCGCGTCCGCGGCTTCGTACGCCTTTTGCGCCGCGTCCGCGGCGGCGATGTCTTGGGCCTCGTCGCGCTTGAGCTCGACGCCCGTCGCGCGCGCGACGTCGGCGGCGCTGAGCGTCGTCGCGTTGGCGTCGGCGGGCGCTTCGACCGGCGCCGGAGGGGCCGGCGTCGGCGTCTCCGTCGGCGTCTCCGTCGGCGTCTCCGCCGCGGGCGCTTCGTCGCCGCCGCCGTGGTTCTTCAACCTCGCGAAGAACCTCGTGCACGCCGCGGACGTGCACGCCGCCGTGTCGTCTTCGCACTTGACCGCCGCGTGTCCGTCGATCTCGAGGAACTTGGCGCAGTCCGCCTCCTCGTCGGTGAGTCCCGGGAAGTGGAGTTTCGTGAACGCGCGCGGGTCCGTCGGCTCGTCGTCGTCGTGGTCGTGGTCGTGGTCGTGGTCGTGGTCGTGGTCGTTGTCGTGGTGATCGTCGTGGTCGTCGTCGGAGACGTGGTCGTCCTCCTCGTGGCACTTGCCGGTCGCCTTCCACGCGCGCTCCATCTCCTTGAGCTCCGTGCTCGCGTCGAAGTCGTGGTACGCCCTGTGGTTCGCCATCCAGTCCCCGAGCGTGTCCATCTTGGACGCGTCCTTGCCGAGGTAGTCCACGATGTCCTTCGGGACGCCGCACTTTTCGATGAAGCGGACGCCGTGATCGATGTCGCCGATCTCCTCGAGCTTCGCGCCGAACCCGTCGGGGAGCATCGCCGGCTCGCGCACGAGAGCGGGCATGTGATCGTCCGCGGGCACGGGCGCGGGCTCGGGCACGGGCGTGGGCACGGGTTCGACCAACGGCGCGGGCGCGGGCTCGGGCGCGGGCTCGGGCTCGTCCACGTCCACGTCCACGTCCGCGTCCGGGGCGGAGTCCAAGGGTTCCGCGGCGACGTCGTTGTCATGAGTCGCGAGCTCGTCCATGGATTGCGTGGTGAGTTCGTCCGCCGCGGCCTCGGTGGCGTCCGGCGCGGGGGCCGGATCCGTCTCCACGTCTGAGGTGGTCGTCTCCACGTCCGGGGTGGTCGTATCCACGTCTGAGGTGGTCGTCTCCACGTCCGGGGTGGTCGTCTCCACGTCCGGGGTGGTCGTCTCCACGTCCGGGGTGGTCGTCTCCACGTCCGGGGTGGTCGTCTCCACGTCCGGGGTGGTCGTCTCCACGTCCGGGGTGGTCGTCTCCACGTCCGGGGTGGTCGTCTCCGCGACGACGTCCGGGGTGGTCGTCGTCGGGGGCAGATCGCTCGTCATCGCCGCCGCGATCTGCGCGTCCGTGACCGCGCCGAGCGCGGAGCCCGGAGTCGCCGGGTGATGCGCCCTGCCGCTGAGGAAGAGCACGGTGCCGAGGACGCCGCACGCGGCGAGCGACAGCGGCGTCGCGTGGCGCGCGACGAACGATCGCGACGATTTAGGTTTGGAATTCGTCGGGCTCGCGCCCGCGATCGCGCCGATCTCGGGGTCGTACATCGCGCCGCTGAGGAGCGGGATGCGCTCCGCGCGCGCGCGCGCGGGCATCTCGTTTCGAGACGGCATGGTTTCGTTCGCGCGTGCTCTCGGGGTTCGAGGGGAAGCGCGGGCGGCGATGACGCGCGTCGACGCGACGCGACCTTTCCCTTTGAACGAGCCGAACCCTTTTTCTGTAACACCAAAACGATCAGATATGGAGAATTTGACTCAAAAAGCAGGGTTAAAAAAAAACACCAAAACGATCAGATATGGAGATTTGACTCAAAAAGCAGGGTTTACAATTTTCGGGTAACGGAAAACGCGCCTGCGAAAGGTCGCACCAAGAACATAAACCTAAGTGTCGGTCGAGCAACACTCTCACGCGCAACGCGCACGATCATACTACCGACGGAATACGATCGGCCTGTACAACCCCTTCCTACCGCGTTCACTCACGATGGCACCCGCCCAAGTAGATACGAGCCCGCTTCTCGTGAAGAAGAGGTCTGCGAACACCTCCCTATTTTCGCCGAAAAAAATCGCGACCACCTCTGCCCTCATCATCGGCGTCTTCGTCGGCGCTCTCGCGGTGACGTCCGTTCGCCCCGCGAAAGTCGACGAGCCCGCGCTGCTTGGCGACGCGCAGTCCGGCGTCTCCGAATCCTATCGGCTCGGCGTGGAGAAACTGTACGAGAAGTTCAACGCGCGCGCGTCGGCCACCGGTGAGCTCGGCGAAGACGACGCGAACGAGCTTGAGAAGGAAATCGCCGACCTCGGCTCTGGACCGACGAAAATGGCACTTATCAAAGAAAACGACGTGGGCTACTGCGAAAATGACAAAGTGGAGTTCGGGACTCTCATGAATTTAACCCTCCCCATGGCCCTCCTCAAGGACAAGAAGAAGGTTGTTCATAAGACACTCGACGTGAAGAAGCCGCCGCCTGGACCTTTTCCTTCTTTGTCCGCAGCCTATAAAATTTTGAAGATGGAAGACTTTGGAACCGTCCCCGTTCCCGTGACCTGCGACGTCGATTTCTTTGGGGAAGACCCCGCACCCGGCAAACAGAAGTTCTGCAAATGCAAGCAGAAGTCACGCGCCGTGACCTTTGCAGAGGGTAAAATTGGGTGGTGCAAAAAAAGCAAGGTTCACATCTCCGACGGCCACAAGCTGGTCACGAGCGACAAACTCAAAAAGATGGCGATTCCGCTCCCTTTCCCGTGCGTTGCCAAAGCGTTCAAGGGGGGAATTGCAGACTTGGACGCCGGTGCGAAGAAGAAGTGCTTCTGCCATAAGTAAGAGCCGTTGGGTGAACGGACAAGTCGTTTCGCTTTGTTTTGTTTTGTTTTGTTTTGTACAGCACGCCTTCCGGAAAAATCGCCGAGGTCGTCGATCTAGCTACGGGGTAGACTAAGAAGGAAGGTGGCGAACGCGGTGGCGACGTGAAAATGTTGTGTGTATGTATATTACGATCGTCGCGAACCAACGCCATCACCGCCGCGCGGCGATCCTCGCCTTCGCGCGCTCGATCACGTCGTCGACGTCGACGCTCTCCGTCACCGGCCGGCGGCCGCCGCTCGCGTCGTCGACGGACGCCGCGGGCGCAACCTCGCGGTCGGCGACGCGCCGCAGCGCGTCGTCCACGAACGTCGCCTCCGGCGGCGTCACCGGCCGCGGCGCCCGCGCCGCCGCCCTCGGCGGCGTCGCGACGACGCGGTCGCGCCTCGACGCCGGCGGGGCCCGCTCTCGTTCTCGTTCCTCCCTCTCCCCGCGCGACGCGGCGGCGCGCGAGACGCGGTCGCGGTCGCGGTCGTACGACGCGCGCGCGAGCGACCCGGACCCGTGACCGTCGGCGGCGTTCGGATCCGCGTTCTCGCCGGCGCCGCGAGAGAGCAGCACCGCCCTCGGCGCCGCGTCCGGGTGCAGTCGGCCCTGCGCGCGCGCCTCCGCGAGCCTCGCGCGCGCGCGCTCGATGACGTTGCCGACGTCCAGCTGCGACCGCGCGCGCCTCTCGCGCGTCGCGGCGGACTCCGAGGGGTGCGAAGCGGCGTCGCCGCCGCCCTCGCCCTCGCCGCCGCCCTGACCGTCCCTCGTCGTCATCGCGCGCAGCAGCCCGAAGCCGCGCTTCGCGCCGCCGCTGAGATCCTCCTTGGTCTGCGTCGCGACGTGCGTCCGGACTTTGATCTCGCCGCTGCTGTCCGCGACGAACCCCAGGCGCGAGTGCACCGCCGACTTCGCGCCCGCCTTGGCGTCGCGCGGCGTCCCCGCGTACGCGAGATCGCCGAGCTCGGGGGTGCCGCCGACGAAGTGCTCCTTCATGCGGTCGACGATCGCGCCCCCCGCGCGCCAGGTCATCACCTTGTGCTCGACGCTGCCGATCGGGACGGAGTGCAGCGGGAGGTAGCCGTACCCCTCGCACCGGTACCGGTCCCACTGGTCGTAGGAGGACACCTGGAAGAAGAGCGACGGGAACTGATCGGGCTCCGGCTCCGACTGCGCGACGAGCTCGAGCTCGAACGGGAAGCTCCAGTGCGCGACCCTGCGGTCGCCGGAGAAGGCGCCGTCGCCCTCGCCGTCGCGGGTGTTCGGGTACGTCGTGCATCGGCAAATTTGCGTGACCCCCGCGGTGACGACCGGGGCGTTGCGGCCGGCGTCGTCGCCGCCCTTTCCGGCGACGCTTCCGGAGAGCTTCCAAATCACCGGGTCAGCGTCCAAGACCCACTCGCAGTATAAATCGTCCCTCTCGAACCCTCGGCCGCTGACGATCTCGCCGAGGAGGACGAGCCGCATCACGCCGGGGTTCGGCCCGGGCGCGGGGACGAAACCGCCCACGCCGCGGCGTTTCATGAGCTCCAACCTGCGAAGCGCCGCCGTCGGCGCGATGTCGTTTTGACGCTTCTCCAGCGCGCTCTCCCCGCGCTCCGACGCGTTCGTGACGACAACCTCGAACACGCTGCCGTCCCTGCGTTCGATGCGGATCGGCTCGTTCTCCTTCGTGAAGTCCGGCGTGAACGCGATCGAGCCGTCGTCGAACGCTTCGACGAGCATCACGAGCGCCTCTCGCTCCGCGTTCTTACCGTCGGGCCCGTCGAAGACCGGGTGCGACGGCGGCAGCTCCAGAGGGCCGCAGTCCGCGCAGATCGCGAACGTCGAGATCGGCGCGGAGGATCCGCCCTGGCCCCGGCGGCGGCGCCTCGACGCCGCGCGCGCGTTCTCCGCGCGCTTCCTCGCCGCCGACCGCGCCAACTCCGGGCTCGGCTTCTTCGCGCACAGCGACGCGACGCCCCTCCCCTTCGGGTCCTCGCCTCGTCGCTCCGCGGGCGCGCCGAAGATCTTGCGGAAGAGCCCGTTCAGCGGCTCGAACGCGCTCGTCGTGACCGTCTTCGCCGCGTCGCGGTCGTCCGCGAACGGATCCGCCGACGCGTACGTGTAGATGGCTTCCCCCGTGAGGTTCCCCTCGTCGATCATCCGCGAGTACCGCCTCTCGAGCTCCGTCTCCGGCGCGCCCTTCGACTTGATGCGATCGATCTCGACCGCGCCGAACACCTTCTCTTGCCACGCGACGATGCGCTCGAACCGTATCGGCGCGTCCGGGTCGTCGGGCGCGATGGGCCCGCGCGTCAGCGTCGTCTGTCTCGCGAACCGCGCCGCCAGGGATTCGGCGTCTTCGGCGCCGCCCTTCCCCTCCGTCACCGGTCCAGGGCCGGGGGCTCCTCCTCCTCCTCCTCCTCCTTCCTCCGTCGCGTACGGGTCGAACGCGGTCACGACGCCGCCGTCGTCCGCGTCCGTCCGCGGCGCGCCCGCGGCGGCGGCGTCGCGTTGCGCCTCGTAGTCGGTACCGATCTTGAACGACGGCGCCGGCGCGAGCGACGGCTTCGCGCCGCGCGCGCCGCCGCCGGCGGCGTTCGCGGCGGCGGCGGCTTCCATCGCGTCCGCGGCCGCGAGCTCGCTCGCGGAGGCGGACGGTCCGAGCGCCGTCGCCGCGGTCGCTTCCGCGGACGCCGCGTTCGCCTCGCGCTCGCTTCCGAACCGCGCGGCGTTCTGCGACTCCTCGAGCCGGCGCTCCATCTCGAGCGCGCGGTCCGGTCGCGGCGCGCTCACGCGCGTGAGCGCGACGCGAATCCGGAGGTTCTGCAGCGCGTCGGGGGAGCGATACGTCACCTTGCCCGACATCCTGGCGGCGTCGAGGGAGCCAGATTCGAAGCGACGACGACGGGGGCTCGCTGACGCGCGATGATGTCAACAACTCCGTTCCGCGCTCTTCCTCCGCCTCTCGCGTTTCCTCTCCGTCCGCTCCGCGCGCGCGAGGACGCGCGACGCGACGACGCGTGCGTTCGGTCGCGCTGACGATTCGCGTTCGACGCGCGCGAGCGTGACGATGCCGACGCGCGTGCGTCGCTCTGGCGTCCGCGCGCCGCGACGAGAGTCGTTGAGAGATTCAAAAAAAAACGCAGGTCTGGTATCGGGACACGGACACCAGTCCGGCGGGCGCGGGCGCCAGCTGCGGTCTGATAACATACGAAAAAAATGCGCGACAAGATGGGCAGACCGCGCGCGCGATGCCTCCCCACGGGCCTCCCCGAGGCCTGAAGAAGCTCCGCGGGAAACCTGACGTGTATCAGCTCACGGATGACCTCCCCGGGTGGAACATGGACGGGAGCAGCACGGACAAGCTCGCGAGCGGTTCGTGGATCAAGCACTGGGAGGAAAAGTCGCAGCTCCCGCGTTGGCGTTGCGCGTACAAAGACTGCGACAAACCGGGCGAGCACGGCGGACACGTGTGGATCCGAGGACACTCGAGTCGCGCAAATGGTGTGTGGATCGTGCCGATATGCAAGTCCTGCAACTACTGCGAGAACCTGAATCGCAGGCAGTGCGTGGATGGGAACCACTCTGAGATTCGCAAAGGTGCCGTCGTCGTCCGGACGGAATACACAGGAGACATGGCAACCGCGGAGAGGAGATTTGCCGAGAGCGCGGATGCATATGACGACGGCGACGATGAAGGATACGAGTCCGAAGCGTACTCCGAGATGGACTGGGACGGGTACGATAATGATGAGGACGACGATGACACAGACGACGATGATGAGGACGACGATGAGACAGACGACGAGTTTTCGCGTGGGAACTTTTACAGCAGCGAGTGGGGGTCTGCGAAGAAACCTCGAGGAAGGCAGTGCAGTGGTTGCGGAGCGGACATCTCGAACAAGCCACCAAACCACCATAAATGTTTGTCGTGCTTCAGTGGAGGGTCTGCCTCGGCGAAGAAACCTCGAGGAAGGCAGTGCAGTGGTTGCGGAGCGGACATCTCGAACAAGCCACCAAACCACCATAAATGTTTGTCGTGCTTCAGTGGAGGGTCTGCCTCGGCGAAGAAACCTCGAGGAAGGCAGTGCAGTGGTTGCGGAGCGGACATCTCGAACAAGCCACCAAACCACCATAAATGTTTGTCGTGCTTCAGTGGAGGGTCTGCCTCGGCGAAGAAACCTCGAGGAAGGCAGTGCAGTGGTTGCGGAGCGGACATCTCGAAAGCACCCCCACATCACTTCGCGTGCAGAGCGTGTTATTCATGATTTATAGGGCCTAGGATAGCGATCGATTTAAAAGAGATATCAAACAACAGCCGACGCTTCACCCCCGACATCCGCTCGCGACGTGCCCCAACGCGCACGTCGCCACGCCGACGACGACGGCGACGACCCGCCCCACCTCCCCCCTCCACCCCATCCCCGCCCGCTGCATCTCCGCCATCGCGGTCCCGCACGCGGCGTACGCGAACCCGCCCGCGACGAACGCGTCCGCGCACGCCATCCACCGCGTCGCGTCCGCGTCCCCATCCGACAACGCCTCCGTCCCGCCCTCGCGCCCGACGAACGCGGCGCCGCCGATCAGCAGCGCGACCGCGGTGCCGACCACGGACGCGAGCGCGGAGAGAAAGTTGTAGAAGAGCGCGCGCGCGACGGTGAACCCCGCGTGCGTCAGCGCGCCGAAATCGCCGAGCTCCTGCGGGATCTCGTGCGCGAGAATCAGCGCCGTCTTGGCCCAGCCGCGCCGCGGGCCGCCGACGACGAACGACGCGCCGACGACGACACCGTCCGTGAAATTGTGCGCGGCGTCCGCGAGGAGGTTCATCACGCCGACGACCTTCTTCTCCTCCGCGAGGAGGACGTGGAGGTTGTCGTCGTCGTCGTCGTCGTCGTCGAACGCTTCTTCCGCGACCCGCCGCGCGCGCGCAGCCGGCGGCGGCGGCGACGGCGACGTCGCGCCCGCCGCGCGTCGTCGCCGCGCCGCCGTCCTCCTCTTCGTCGTCGTCGCCGCGCCGCCGCCGTCTTCTCTCTCTTCCTCCCCGTCCGCGTCGCCGTCCTTCTTCTTCCTCGCCGCCGCGCGATGATGATGTCGACGACGATGATGAGGGCCGTTCTATACAAGCGAATGTCGGGGTGGAGTTGAAAGGCGTCAGTTGGCGTTGAAAGGCGCCGAGGACGGGGATTGAAAGCGAGGGGTGGGCGGAGAGACACGACGGGAAAAGTCCTTAAGGATCGGCGTTCACCACGCCGACGCGGTCGTATGGGAACCAGTGTATAGAACGCACCTGATGTTGATGTTGACGACGCCCGCGACAACTCGACCCGAGCGCGCGGACGACGCGCTCGACGATGTAGAACGCGACGACGCCGCCGCACGCGCAGAGGCCGATCCGCTGCTCGATCGCGGCGCGGAGGAGCGACCCGCCGCCGTGGTCGTGGTCGTGGTCGTGACCGCCCGCGCGCGCGTCGTCTCCGCGAACGCTCGCGTACGCGTGCGGGAGTTGATGCAGGAACGCGTCGCCGAGGAGCGCGCCGACGGCGAACGCGCCGAGGAGCGCGCTGAGCGCGGGCGGGATCGTCAGACGCGCGGCGGCGTCGGCGTCCGCGGCGGCGTCCGTCTTCTTCTTCCTCTTCGCTCCTCCTCCGCCGCCGCCGCCGCGACGGACGCGGAGGCACAGCAGCGGAAGAATGGCGATCGCGACGAGCGACGCGAGCGAGGTGGCGAGCGACGCGCCGAGCGCGTGCGCGCAGAGCCGCGCGACGCCGAAGCCGCGGACGTCGAACCGGGCCCGGCGGACGTACGACGACGGCATCGCGCGCGCAGTGCGTCCTCCTCCTCGCCGCGCGCGCGGCGGTGTGACCCGCGGGCCGCGCGCCGTCTCGGGTCGTCCGAGAAGAGGCGCGACTTTTCGTTTCATCCAGTCGCAAGCATGACTTTTCGAAACGCGGCGCCCACTCCCTGCCGCCCCCGAGCGCCATGGGCGCGTCCGCGCACAGCCGCAGCGCGTCCTCCGGCGTCGCGAGCGCGGACGACGTCGAGGCGCAGCTCGTCCCCGCGAGCGAGCGCGACGACGACGACGACGACGACGACGACGACGACGACGACGCGCGCGCGACGAAGACGACGACTCCCGAAGACGACGACC
Source organism: Micromonas pusilla CCMP1545 (assembly GCF_000151265.4). Lineage (NCBI taxonomy): Eukaryota > Viridiplantae > Chlorophyta > Mamiellophyceae > Mamiellales > Mamiellaceae > Micromonas > Micromonas pusilla. The sequence goes on from NW_003315885.1 coordinate 101,673, forward strand.
GTCCGGGCGCGCTCGCGCTCCCGGAGCTCCATCGCGTGGACGTCGGCCCGCGCGGCAGCAAGCGCGCCAAGTACTACGCCGTCGGCCTCCTCACGCTCACCGCGATGTTTCTGTACGCGGACCAGAACCTCCTGTCGCCGAACATGTCCGCGGTCGCGGAGGACTTCAACATGACGGACAAGGAGAAAGGCGCGTTCTATCTCACACTGGTCCCCATACGACGGCGTTCGCGTGGTGAACGCTATTCCTTAAGGACTTTGCCCGGCGTTTCTCTCCTCCCACCCATCGCTTTCAACTCCCGCCCTCGACGCCTTTCAACTCCGCTTCTGACGCCTATGAACTCCACCCCGACGTTCGCTCGTATGGAACGACCCAAAGATCTCTACCTGGGCGGCTACCTCCAGCTCGCCTTCTTCGTCGTCGGATCCCCCGCGTCGTTCTTGATCGGATGGCTCGCGGACAAGCCGACGATCCGCGGCCGCGCGAACCCGCGCACGCGGCTGTTCGTGTTGACCGTCATGATCGGCGAGGGGCCGTGTCTCGCGACGTACTGGGTCAGGCGCGTTCGTTCGCGGCTCGTTCGGGCGCTCATCTCATTTTTCACCCGTCGCCCGCCCGAACTCGGTTTCAACCGCGTACGTTTGATCGCGCCCCCCCCCGGTCGAGTCTAAGTCTGACCGATGAACGACGCGTCTGTCCCTTTCCTCCACCAGGACGTACTGGGAGCTCTTCGCGTGCCGAGCGCTCACGGGCGTCGCCGTCGGCGGATGCCTCCCGCTGCTCTTCTCCATGTGCGGCGACATGTTCCCCACGGAGCAGCGGTCTTACGTCGCGAGCTTCCTGACGATCAGCACCGGCGCGGGGATCGCGATGGGGCAGATGATGAGCGGGTTCGTCGGGCCGCGGTACGGGTGGCGGCTGCCGTTTTTACTCGCCGCCGCGCCCGCCATCGCGCTCGCGATCTTATTTTATTTCACGGTGAAAGAGCCCGTGCGGGGGTGCCAGGAAGAGGCGGTGAAGAAGCGGAGGGAGGAGCGGCTGAGGGAGGAGGAGGAAGACGGCGAGGCGCTGCGCGTGGATTGCGACGGCGGCGACGACGGCGACGACGAAGCGGGGGCCGCGAAAAAGAGAGCGTCGACGAGGGACCGCGAAGAAGAAGAAGAGGATGACGACGACGACGACGAGGAAGCGGAGGAGAAGGAGAAGAAGAGGAGAGGGGACGGGAGCGCCGCGCGCGCGGGCGTCGCCGCGACGGCGGGGGTGATGGCCGCGGGCGCGGTCGCGTCGTCGAGGTCGACCGGCGGCGGCGGCGGCGGCGGCGGCGCGAGGAAGGACGGCGGCGGCGGCGAGGCGGATGAGAAATCCGCCGCCGCGGAGGACGACGAATACAGGTGCGTTCTATACAAACGTTTTTCACCCACCGCTCAGTTTCAACATTTGATCGCGTTCACTTTCAACTGACCGATGAACTATTTTTGTATGGAATGGCCCTCCAGCGGCAAGATCGACTGGGAGAAGCTGAAACGGCAGCTCCGCGTGCCGTCCAACCGCGTCATCCTCGCGCAGGGCATCCCCGGGACGATCCCGTGGGGTATGCTCAACGCGTACTTCGTGGATTACCTTCACAAGCAGAAGGGCCTCAAGGTGGAAGAGGGAACGATCGCGGTGACGTGTTTCGGCCTCGGCGCCGCGATCGGGACCGTCGTCGGCGGGATCCGAGGCCAGACGATATACAACAAACCCGGGGGAAGGCACGCGATCGCGGTGATCATGGGGGTAACGACCGCGCTCGGTGCGTTACCCGGGTTCTGGTTCATCAACACGAGCGACTACGGGTCCCACAACCTGTTGCTCTATTTCGGCTGTCTCGTCGGCGGCGTCCTCGCCGGCGTCACGCCGCCCAACGTCCGCGCGGTGCTCCTCAACGTGAACCCTCCAGGCGCGTTCTGATTCACACTGGTCCCCATACGACCGCGTCGGCGTGGTGAACGCGATTCCTTAAGGACTTTGCCCGGCGTGTCTCTCCGCCCAGGGTCCCTCGCTTTCAATACCCGCCCTCGGCGCCTTTCAACTCCGCTTCTGACGCCTATGAACTCCGCCCCGACGTCGCTTTGAACGATGGACCCTCGACCCTCAGAGACGCGCGGGAGCATGTTCGCGTTCTACTCGCAGATCGACGACGTCGGGAAGGGCGGCGGCCCCGCGCTCGTCGCCGGGCTGATCATGGCGTCCGGACGGAGGTTCGCGTTTAACGTCGCGATGACCGGGTGGCTGGTGTGCGGGTGCGTTTTGTTGACGTTGCGGGGGTTCATCGACGCGGACGTCGTTCGCGCGCAGGAGCAGGTGGAGGACGAGCTGGACGGCGTCGTCGCGGAGGAGGGGGGAGGGGGGGAGGGCGCGTCGAGGGACGACGAGGACGACGCGGATAACGTAGCGTAGTGGCGAGGCGAGGGGTCGCCGGGAAACTTAGGTGAGGGATCGCGGGAAACTTTCGCCGTCGGAACTCACACGCGCTCTCGAGATCTGAGCGACCGCCGATTTTCCCTGCTGCCGACGACGCGACGCGTCACACGTCATTTCTTTTCAACCGTCTTTCGCGGCGGCCGCGCGACACACACGCTCGCCGCGCGTATCTGCACACACGCGCGACTACTCCGCGTCTCACGCGCGCTCACGTCGCGTGCTTGATGGAACACGGGTTCATCGCGGGACCCTGGGAGCTCGGTGCGTCTCGTCCCCGCGGCATCGCGCGCGCCGCCGCCGCCGCGATATTTTGCCCTCGTCGTCATCCCTGACGAGCCGCCGAAAATTCTCGTGATCCGCGCTCTTCCCCCCTCCCTCGCGACGACGCGAGAGGACGCGCCTGACGCCGCCGTCCCCCCGGCCATTCGCGATCGCCAGGTGAGATTTTGTGACGCGCTTCTCAAGCCCGCGATCTCTGACGAACTCGCCGGCGCTACGTGTTTCAAATCTACTTCTGCCACCGCATCACCGCTTCACTCGTGAAGAAAAAAAAAAAAAACCGCCGCACTCTGAATCTGGACGGACCCGAGGAGACCGATGCCTCTTCCCGCGAACCCGCTCGCGAAGGACCCGAACCCGTACGTCGTCCAAGACGACGATCTCTCCGCCCGCGGCGCGACGCCGCCGCAGCGGAAGAGCAACCCGTTCGCGATCGGGAACGAAGACGCGCTCCTGCCGCGTCAAGTCGGAGGCGCCCCCGCGGACCCGTACGTGAACAACGACCTCGTGAGTCTCCCGAAAGGGTACGCCGCGCGCGGGGGCGATGGCCACGACGACGGCCGCGACGCCGCGTTCCACATGGAATCCGGGCCGTCGAACGCGATGCTCGCGCTCGAGATTGAAAAGCTCAAGAAGCGCGAGAGCGTCCTGAACAATCGATGGTGCGTCCTCTGCACGATGATCGTGACGTTCATCGCGTTCGTCCTCGGGTCGTTCGCGTCGTGGTACGTCACCGTCCCGCTCGGGGTTCCGATGAACGTCGACGAGAACGGCCCCGAGGTTGTCGCGCGCGTCGGCGTCTCGACGCTGTACCAGTACCCGTACGGGTACTCGGCGTACGAGGGCACCGGGTCGTGGGCGCCGGAGGCGTCGCCGCACGGGCTCAACAGGTACGAAGGTTCCGGCTCGTGGTCTCAAGAGATCATCAACGCCGGGAACGCGAACCCTCGGCTGTCGGACAACCAGGCGTTCTATTACGACTACCACATCTACCTCGTCGGAGGACTCGACAGCACGTCGGTGGCGGGATCCGGCACACAGGTCCTCACCGTGAAGATTTACAACACGCTGACGCGCACGTGGGAGGCGAACAACCCGATCACGGGCACCGCCGCGGAGGACATGCCCGCGGTGCGCTCTCAGTACGGCGGAGCGATCGACACCACGGGTAAGAAGATTTACATCACCGGCGGTATCAACGCCGATCCCTGGCCCAATGGGCAGAAAAATACGGTGTACGTGTACAACATCCAGACGAACGTGTGGACCACCGCAGCGGGCACGTTGAACACGGCTCGGTCCGATCACTGCGCGGTCTACGCGAACAGCAAGCTTTACGTCATCGGCGGCTGGGACGGGGGCTGGTCTAACGTTCTAGACTCCGTCGAGGTGTCCTCCGACGCCGGCGCGACGTGGACGACGACGACATCTCTTCCAGCCGACGGCGGTTTCGCCGGGAAGCGCGGAGATCTCGCGTGCGCGGTGAGCGGAACCAAAATTTACGTGTTCGGCGGTTACTACGACAACGTGGCCGGCACCCACAATTACTGGTCGACCGTGTACGAGGGCGACGCCGCGGCGAGCCCCTCACTCACGTGGACTGTCAAAAAGCCGATGCCCACCGCGCGAGGAGACATGGCCGCGGTGACACTCTCCGACGGATCCATCCTCGTGATTGGCGGTGAACAGATCTACCCTGGCGACGTCACAAAGACGAAAATCGCGATGCACGAGGTAGAACGTTACTTTCCCACCGTCAACGCCTGGGTGAGCAAAGCTCCGATGCCTCTCGGGAGATTCCGATTCGCCGCCGCGGCGGATTACAACGACCATGTCCACGTGCTCGGCGGGCACCAGTCCTGCCACCTGGACGACCCGAATAACCCTGGAGACGTGTGCTCTCTCGGGGATTACCAGTTCACCGCCGATCAAGCCCACTACGCGTACTACGACGTCCCGCACTCAAGCGTCGCCGGGAACCCTCACGGGGTGAGCCCTCAACTGTCGGACAACGTCGCGATCTACTACAACTACAACATCTACCTCATCGGAGGCCTCGACAGCACGTCGGGAACCGGCACAGTGAAGGCCGAGGTCCACATCTACAACACCCTCACGAAAGTGTGGTCCACCGGCGCCTCGCTCCCGGCCGTTCGCAATCGGTACGGCGCCGCGCTCATGGACGGGAAGATTTACGTCATGGGCGGACAAGGCGCGGCCGACGCCGTGGCTTCGACGACGTACATCTACAACATCGCGGCCAACACGTGGTCCACGGGCGGCGCTCTGAAGACCGCTCGGTCCGATCACTGCGCGGCGGCGGCCAACGGCAAGCTCTACGTCGTCGGCGGATGGACCGGCGCCTACAGCACGCTCAAGTCCGTGGAAGTCTCGACGAACAACGGCGCGAGCTGGTCGCTCACGACGGACATCCCGGAGGAGCGCGGCGACGTCTCGTGCGCCGCGAGCGGGAACAAAGTTTTCGTCATCGGCGGATACTACGACTACACCGGCGCGTGGCTCGCGAACTCGTTCCACGACGACGTCTTCGCCCTGGACGCGACGAACACCGAAGACTCGTGGTATAACGTCTCCAGCATGAAGTACGCGCGCGGCGATAAAGCCGTGACGACGCTCTCCGACGGATCCATCCTCGTCATGGGCGGCGAGACGTACTACTCGTCCTCGGCTTCGAAAGTCGCGATGCACCACGTCGAGAGGTATTACCCGATCCACGACACGTGGGTGGAGAAGGCGCCGATGCCGAGGGGTCGGTTCCGATTCGCCGCCGCGGCGGATTACAACGACCACGTCCACGTCCTCGGCGGCCACCGCTCGTGCCACCTGGACGACGGCTACGGAAGCGTGTGCTCATCCGCGGATTACCAGTTCGAGGCGCACGACGCGCACGACGTGTTTTACGACATCGATCACCCGGATCTGTGGCTCATCACGCGCGATCCGCAGATTGCGGCGACGGCGACGGTGTGAGGACGGTTCGCGACCGCGCAGTTCTTTCTTTTTTTCTCCTGTTCATCTTCTGTTTCCCCGCCGCCCGCGTGTGGCGTGTACATACGAGAAAGTCCGAGCGACTACATTCTACTGTATATAATAAGATATCGGCTAGTCGTTCCATATTCTAATACCTACTCTAGCGCTGCGTCCTTCTTCAGCACCCCCGCGTCCTCGAGACGCGCGCGCACGTACGCCGTCCTCTGCGCGGGTTGCATCCCGTGCACGTCGAACCACGGCACGACGATCACGCGCGTAAAACGCGCCCGAAGAAACTTATCGCGCGCCTCGGTTTTCACCTTTCGCACTCTCGACTCCTTGCGCGTGTCGTATTTCCCCGGGTTCGGATTCGCGTCCGCCCCGAGCGGCTCGGGTCTCTGATAGTCGACGTAAAAGTGATTCGGCCCGTCGCACTCGACGATCGCGTCGTGGTCGCGCAAGAGCACGTCCGCGGAGAAATTCCCATCCTCCGCGAGCGCCTCCTTCTCCGCCGTCAAGCCGAGGCTCTCGCAGTCGCGCGCGACGTTGTCGTGAAACGCCGACGCGTTCACGTCGTTCTTCGCCTGCGCGCGCCACGCGTCTCTCGCGTCGGCGTGCAGCCACGCCGGGACGGCGCTCGGGGGGGCGTCGTCGACCGCGTCTCGACGCATCAGATACGCGTGATAAAAGTTCGCCAACGCGTCTTTTCCTCTCTTTCCCTCCGGAAAGTCGACGCCGGGCGTCAGCGTCGCCGCGCGCGCCCACGCCGTCTCGAAAAACGCGCGCGACGGCGGCGTGGTCTCGTCGACGAACGACACGATCGCGACCGCCCACGTCGCGTACGCGAGCTCGATCGGCTTCATCTCGTGCACCCTCCTTCGCGCGTTTTCCACGAGCGCGTCCCACGTCGTCATCGTCGTCGTCGTCGTCGTCGTCGTCGTTTTTTTTTTTTTTTTCGAGTCGAAGGCGCGCCACGTCCCCGTGGACGCGACGCCGATGAGCGTCATCGCGGTCTCCTGCGCGGGGAGCGTCGCCGCGGCCTTCGCGAGCGCCGCGTCGAGCGCGCGCGCCGCGTCGTCGCTCGGGCGCGTCTCCATGGCGTGGTACGCCCACGTCGCCGTCGCGACGGAGGTTTCGTCTCTCCGTTTCGCGTCGCCGAATCGCGCCGTCGCGAGCGTCATCGCGAGCCGCCGCTCCAGCGCGAGAAACGCGCCTCGCGTCGGGCTCGGCGCGTCCCCAGACGCTCTGGACGCGCGCAGCGTCGCGTACGACCACATCGCGATGCCGACCTCGAGGAGGCTCATGCGATGCGCGCGTCGGCGCACCGCGGCGTCGAGCTCGCGCCACGCGTCTCGAAACGCGTCGTCGGCGGCGGTCTTTTTCAGGGCCGTTCTATACAAGCGAACGTCGGGGTGGAGTTGAAAGGCGTCAGAAGCGGAGTTGAAAGGCGCCGAGGTGTGTCGGGATTGAAAGCGAGGGACCCTGGGCGGAGAGATGCGCCGGTGAAATTCCTTAAGGATCGGCGTCCACCTCGCGAACGGGGTCGTATGGGGACTAGTGTATAGAACGCGCCTCAAATCCGCATCCGCCGGCCGCGCGATCCCCGCGCGCCCGGTCGCGATCCCCTGCAGCGCGTTGACGACCTCCTGCGGTTTCATCTCTCTCGCGCACCTCGCGATCGCGACGTCGAGCGCGACGATCGCGGGGTCGCCCGCCGTCGCCGACGGGCGCGGCGCGAAGCCGGCGCCGTACACGGCGTTGGCGACCTCTTGCGGGCTCAATCGAGGCGCGACGCGCGCGGCGGCGACGTAGAGCGCGTCCATCGTCTCCCGCGGCGCGCGCGCTGCGATCGCGGGGTGCGCCTTCGCGATCTTCCCGATGCCCCACAGCGTGTTCGCGACGTTCCGCGCGTCGAACGCCGGCGAGACGTCGACTGCGGGCCGCCGTTCCGCGCGAACCGACGTCGGGGCGGAGTTCAAAGGCGTCAGTCGGCGTCGAAACCGAGGGGTGGGCGGAGAGAAACGAACGACGGGACACGTCAGTCCTCAAGCAACGGACGGCGATCACCGCGCGAACGAACGACGAACGCGGTCGTGTGGGGACCAGTGTGAATACGAACGCGCCTATGCGTCTCGCGAGCGCGTCGAAAAATCGCGGCGACGGCGGCTCGCCGAGCGCCGACTGAGGGTCGTTCCATACAAGCGAATGTCGGGGTGGAGTTCATAGGCGTCAGATGGAGTTGAAAGGCAACGCGGGCGGGGATTGAAAGCGAGGTTTGGGCGGAGAGACACGACGGCAAAAGTCCTTAAGGAACGGCGTTCACCACGCCGACGCGGTCGTATGGGGACCAGTGTATAGAACGCACCTGCATCTTCGCCGCCGCCCACGTCGCGACGCTCGCGTGCTTCGCGCGCGTCGCCGGCGCGCGCGCGGTCGCGTCCTCGATCGCGCGCCACGCCTCCGCGAGCTCGACGCGGTCGGTCGCCGTTTGCGCTCTAGTGCGCGTCGTCGACGCCGACGCGTCGCTCGCGACGACGGCGAGCGCCCACGCGACGTCCGTCGCCTGCTTCGCGTTCAAGCCGTCGGACAGCTTCCGCGTCGCGCGCACGAGCGCGCGCCACGTGTCCGCCACCGTGGCTGGAGTCGTGGCGGACGTTGATCCGGACCCAGACCCGGATCTCCCCCGCGACAGCGCGTCCACCCGTCGCGCTCTGTGCAGCTTGGCGATGCCGTGCATCGCCGCGGCGACGCTCGCGCGCGCGCTCCAATCGAGAGCGCCGTCGTCGTCCTCGCGCGCCGCGATGGCTTCCGCGGCGGCGACGCATCGCGTCAGCGCGCTCGCGAACCCGGGGTGGCGCTCCAGCGCGATCCGCGAGGACGGCGTCGCGGCGGCGGCGGTCGCGTCCTGGGCGGAGTGCTCGAGCGCGCGGACCGCGCGGGAGAGGACGCGCAGCGCGTCCGCGCGGCGCGCGTCCTCGGTGTTCAGCGCGGCCAGGATCTCGTCCGCGCCGCGCGAATCGCGCCGCAGCAGCGCGGTCTCCACGCGCCGACTCGCCGCGTCGCTCGACGCCGCATCGCGCGCGGCGTCGCGACGCGACGCGCGCGCTCCTCCTCCTCCTCCTCCTCCGCGCGGCGCGCCGTCGCGCGTCCTCTCCCACGTCTCGTAGCGCGCGGCGACGATTGGGCCCCACGTCGAGAACGGCGCGCGCGACGACGACGGCGACGGCGACGCGGGAGGCGCGGACGCGAGCGGCGCGACGCGCCGCGGCGTCGACGACGACGCGCAGGACAGCGCGCGTCGCCGCGTCACGCGCAGGATCGCACGCATCACCGCCCCATGCGCGCTCGCGTGTGAGATGTCGGAGGTCGCTCGTCGAGAAAGATTCATTCAGTCGCAGTCGTTGCTCGTCACAACGAGATTTTCGTCGTCGTCGCCGCCACAACGACGCGAGCGCGAGCGCCCTCGGCGACATGCCCCCGTCCCTCGCGAGCGCTCCCGCGCTCGCGGCGGCGACGGCTTCCTCGTCCTCCTCCTTCTCCGCGTCGCGCGCGTCGCGCTCTCGGACGCCCGCGTCGACGTCGTCGCCGTCGATCCTTCGACATCTCGCCAGCCGCCGCCGCGAAGACGGCGAAGCGTCGTCGCGTCGTCGTCGCGCTCGCGGCGCGCCTCCCACCGTGCCTCGCGCGCTCGAGAACCCGTTCGCGCCCCCCGACCTCAGCGGCGACCTCCTCGCGCGCATCGCGGAGTTCGCGCTCAGCACGAACCTGCGCGCGTTCGACGACGTCACCGCGGTCGTGGACGCGAGCGTCCTCGGCATGCTCGGCGGACGCGTCGACGGCGTGATCATCACGGGCGCGAGGTGGGCGTCCAGGAAGAACCTCACGTGCGCCACCGCGCGGTTCGAGGTGGGCGCCGCGGCGATCGACCCGATCGCGCTCGTGACCGAGCGCGTCGTGAAGCTCCGCGAGCCCGCGCGAGGGACCGCGAAACTCGTGTTCACGACGGCGGATTTCGGCAACTTTTTGTCGCACCCGCTCACAGTCGCCGCGCAACGGTCGCACGCGTGGCCGTCGACGCGAGCGCCCGGCGGGTTCGAGCTCGTCGGCGAGCGCGTCGCGCTGGAGGACGGCGCGGTCGTCTTCGAGGGGAGGGCGGTCGAGGGGGGCGGCGGGCGAGAGGGAGGAGGCGGGTACCGGATCGCGATGCGTCCGAAGCGCGCCGGCGACGGCGGCGTGGTCGTAGAGTGTCGCGACGGCGACGACGACGGGTCACGAGCGCGTCACCCCGACCTCGACGCCGCGGTCGAGGCGTTCTTCGAGACGCTGATGATCGACCTGTGCGGCGCGCAGCTGAGGTTTCGCCAGCTCGCGATCGACGAGCGCGTCGCGGAGGTGCGGCTGGAGTTGGCGTTGACCGTCGTCGCGTTTCCGCCGCCCAACGCGAGCTTCTAAGGCGCGTTCTATACACTGGTCCCCATACGACCGCGTTGGCGTGGTGAACGCCGATCCTTAAGGACTTTGCCCGTCGCATCTCTCCGCCCACCCCTCGCTTTCAATACCCGCCCTCGGCGCCTTTCAACTCCAACTGACGCCTTTCAACTCCACCCCGACTTTCGCTTGTATAGAACGGCCCTCGTACGACGTCCCCGTGGTGGGCGGGCACGACGTCTGACGTTTCGATCGATCGACGGCTCGCGTCGGAGTCGCGGTCTCGTCGGCGTGCGTGCGGCGCGCGTACTGTACAGTAGTCGCGATGTAATATTTATTCTTTCGTAGCGCGAGGACGACGTCTCGCGTCTCGCGGCTTTCGCGTCTTGGCGCGCGTCGCAAGCTGTACACGTGTACCCCCGCCGGCGCGGCGTTTTCCCGAGGAACACGAGAAGCAGCCGTCCTCACCGGTGCTGTTTCGCATTCTGATCCATCCGGGACGCTCGTCAGATCGCGCGCGCTCGGCACGAGACCGCCGTTCGCGGCGCGACGTTTGCCGGCGCGATGCTTCGACGCGCGGCGGCGCGCGCGTCGAGCTGGACTCGCGCGTCCGCGCGGCGCGGGTTCGCGTCCAAGTCCGACGGGCCCGGCGACGCGTCGCCGTCGTCGGTCGCGCGATCGTCTTCTTCGAATGCTCCGCCGGCGCCCGCGTCGTCTTCGTCGTCGTCGTCGTCGTCCAACGCCGCCGCGCGCGCGGCGGCGGCGGCGCCGGAGGCGTCGCCCGAGGAGCTCATCCGCGCTGGAAAGCCCCTGAACCTCTCCCAGAGCGCGGAGCTCCTGTTCGACGACGCGACGCCGCGCGCGCGCGGGGGTCGACGCGCCGACGGCACGTTCACGCTGGATTGGCACCTGTGGCACGCGTTCCTCGCGGCGCTCCCGGCCGCGGCCGCGCTCGCGTACGCGCAGCACGTGAAGACGACGGACGGGTGGAAGAAACACGAGGAGAAGCTGCGGGGCGCCGGCGGCGACGCGGGGGGCGCGCTTCGAGCCCTCGCGGGAGGCGGCGGCGGCGGCGGCGAGGGCGGCGGCGACGCGTCGTCGTTGTCGTCGTCGTCGTCGTCGTCGAACGACGACGACCTGCGGCGAACGGTCGCGTCGCTTCAGCGCCAGGTTCAGGAGCTCGCGTCTAGGATCGCCGGCGACGGCGACGCGGGGGTCGCCGCGGAGGGGGAGATGACCGCGCGCGCGGCGGCGACGGCGGCGGCGGCGGCAGCGGCGACGTCGGCGGCGGCGGGAGGGCGGGCCGCGACGTCGTCGACGTCTTCCGCCGCGGGCGAGGACGGCGCGACGGGCGAGGGGAATAGAAGGCATTTAGTAGGCATATCGCGCGAGTGGTGGCGGCGACGGCGGCGGCGCGGCGGCGAGGAGTAGCGTGGCGCGACCGCGGCGGCGACCGATAGATTCTCTCACTGATGAACCTACCAGTACGAAATCGGACGTCATCGATCTCCAGATCAGTGCCGCCTCTCGCTTGGCGCCTCGATGATTTCCGTGACGTCGTTCGTCGCGCGCGCGGACGTCGCGCGCACAACACTCCTCGCGCGGGCACCGCCGTCGCGCAGGGAAGAAGACATCGAGCGCGACCTCGTGAGCGTCCCCGCGTCGTCGTCGCCGCGCGCGCGCTCGCACCCCCCCTTCCGCGTCGGTCGAGCGGAGACGCAGACGTCGCACACATTCTCCGGATAGGGCGCGCGGCAACCTTGAGGCGTCGTCTCGCGGATTAGACGCCGCGGGCGACGACGCGTCATGGCGACGTCGAGCGCGTTCGTCGCGATGCTGACGATGCCCGCGCCCGCGGCGGCGCGCAGACGCTCGGTCGCGGGCGATATCGCGCGCGACGGCGACGGCGCGCGGTCGAGCGCGTTGGGCGGCGCGAGGATCGTGCGTCGCGTCGGCGCCGAGCGTGTCGGGCGTCGTCGTCCGCTCGAGCGGCGTCGTCGTCCCTCCGCGACCGCGACCGCGACCGCGACCGCGGCGTGCGGCGGCGGCGCGACGCCCTCCCCGCGCGTCTCCGCGCCGCCGCGGACGCCGACGCCGACGCTCTCGCGCGCGGCGGCGCGCGACGTCCGCGCGCACGCGTGGCTCGGCGACTGGCTCAAGGAGAACCTCGGCGACGGCGACGACGCCAAGGGAGCCAAGGGTGCTGCTGGAGGATCGAAGAAGACCCGCGGCGGCGGCGCGAAGAAGGGACTCGACCCGGAGCTGTTCAAAGACTCCGCGCCATCCAGGGGGAAGCGAACGACGGGCGGCGCGAAGTCGTCCGGGAAGCCGCGCGCGCCGGGGCGGCGCGATAGGCCGCCCGCGGACCGCCCCCCCGACAGGCTGTCCCCCGAGGAGCTTCGACCGGATTTCGGGCTCCGACGCGATCTCTACGACCTCTACGACGTGAAATCGCTCGACGACGAGGAGCCCATCGGCGCGGGGTCGTACGGCATCGTCCGCAAGGTCACCCGCCGAAGCGACGGGAAGAAGTTCGCGCTGAAGACGATTCGCAAGGCGCCGTGGCGGCAGCCGCCGACGTCGCGAACCTCGGTGCAGTACTACCACAGCAAGCTTCGAAACGAGCTCGAGGTGATGCGAAAGATCGGATCGTCGCTCTCCATCGTGTACCTGTACGACTCGTTCGAGGACGGCGACGCGGTGCATCTGCTCATGGACCTGTGCACGGGCGGGGAGTTGCTGGGAAGGATGCGCGCGGGGATCAACTACAGCGAGCGCGACGCCGCGGAGCTCGTGCGGTCCGTCGTTCGCACCGCGGCGCAGTGCCACTCGCGGGGCATCATCTTCCGCGACATCAAGCCCGACAACTTTTTGTTCGACAACGAGGCGCTGGACTCGCCGCTGAAAGCGACGGACTTTGGGCTCGCGGGGCTCATCACCCCCGGCGAGAAGCTCACGCGCAGGTGCGGGACGCCGTCGTACATGGCCCCCGAGGTTATCAACCGAAACTACGGCGAAGAGGCGGACGTGTGGTCGTGCGGCGTCGTCGCGTATCAACTGCTCACCGGCCGGCTGCCGTTCGTGGACAAGGTCAACCAGCGCCCGAACGCGAAAGAGGTGTTTCGCGCCATACTAGAGGATCAAATCGACTTTGTCGCCGACCCGTGGCCGCGGCTCAGCCCGGAGTGTGTGGACCTCGTGCGGAAGATGCTCGACCGCGACCCGGAGACGCGCATCACCGCGCGCGCCGCGTTGCTGCACCCGTGGTTGCTCGCGCCGACGTCCGAGGAAGCGCTGAGCGGCGCGACGCAGCCGATCGGTGGGCAGGTGGTCGCGCGCCTGCAGCGGTTCAGCACGTACGGCTTGCTCAAGCGAAGCGTGCTGAGGCTTCTGGGGGATCAGCTGCGGAAGGACGACCCGAACGCGGGGCCCGGCGTCGAGGGCGTCATCGACGGCGTGCTCGCGGAGGAGAGGAATCTCACTAAGGCGCGTTCTATACACTGGTCCCCATACGACCCCGTCGGCGTGGTGAACGCCGATCCTTAAGGACTTTGCCCGGCGTCTCTCTGCGCCCATCCCTCGCTTTCAATACCCGCCCTCGACGCCTTTCAACTCCATCTGACGCCTTTGAACTCCACCCCGACATTCGCTCGTATGGAACGACCCTAAGGAGTTCTTGGAGCTGTTTCAGCTTCTCGACACGAGCGGCGACGACCTCGTGGAGCCGGACGAGCTCCAGGCGGGTTTGATGCGCGTCGGGTACGACATCACGCAGGACGAGTGCGAGCAGCTGCTCGACTCGTTGGACACGACGAACGACGGGTGCATCGACGTCGACGAATTTTTAGCCGCGCTCGTGGACTGGGAGGCGCTGGAGAGGTCGTCGGAGGCGTATCCGTCGTGGGTGAAGGAGGCGTTTAACATGCTGGACAAGGACGGGAACGGAACGATAGACGCCGGTGAGGTCGCGGAGCTGGTGTTCATGAACGAGGACGACGGGAAGCTGACGTCCGAGGCGAAGAAAGTCATCGCGGCGTGCATCTCCGAGGCGGACACGGACGGCGACGGACTCATCGACCTCGACGAGTTCATCACGCTGCTTCAGATGGACCCCACGGACCGCCTGGACGCGTACGAGCTGAGGCTGTCGAAGAGAGGAGGCAGCGTCGATTTGAGCGCGGACGAGACCGTGCTCGTGGACTAGTAGACGGGTTGTTTTGTATCGGGCGACGCTTCCGAGTTGAAGAAGAGAAAAGACGCGCGCGCAAAGTTTTTCTTCGTTTAGTCGGCGACTCGATCCCCGCCGTCGTTACAAAAACCAATCGCGACTGACCATCTCCGACCGATCCACCGTACCCCCCGTGACGCGCCCGCCCGCGCGCGCGTCCCAATCACTCCAAACGCACTCGCTCACGCCACGAGCACGCACGCGCCGCCGACCTCCTTGATCTTCTTCTCCGCGAGCTTGCTAATGTACCGCGCCTTCACGACGACGGGCTGCTTCGGGAGCTGGCCCTTCCCGAGAAGCTTGAAGATGCCGTGGTCGGTGAGGTCGATGACGGGCGCCTTGCCCGCGGCCGCGGCGCACTCGAGCCTCTTCTCCTCGCCGACGAGCGTCCAGAGCTTGTCGAGGTTGATGATCGGGCAGTGGTAGTGGTTCTTGAGCTTGTGGAAGTGACGCATGCCAACCTTTCCGAAGTAGCCCGGGTGGTACTTGTCCATCATGATCCTGTGGTGGTGCTGGCCACCCGCGTTACCGCGACCGGAGGGGTGCTTGCGGTGCTTGCCGATGCGGCCGTGCCCCGCCGAGACGTGCCCGCGCTTCTTGCGGTTCTTATGAGCCTGCATCGCGAGGGGAGAGAGAGGCGCGGAGCGGAGGTGAGTCGTTCGTTTTTCTCGCGCGGACGAGAGAAACCCTAAAATCGCGCGAGCGGACGCGGCGCGCGCGCGTCGCCGACGCGGCGACGCGAGCGTCGTCGCGGCGCGCGGACGCCGAGGACCGGGCGCCGAGGACGCGCGCGTCGCGGGGGGTTCGCGCGCGACGGCGAATGATGCGCGTCGTCGTCGTCGCCGTCGTCGCGGAGTCGACGTCCGCGTCTGCGGCACGCGGCGAGATCGACATCCCCTCTCGCGCGGCGTTCGCCGGAAACGGCGAGACGACGCGACGCGACGCGCGCGAAGTCGCACGCGGCGACGGGAAACGCGAGAAGGGCGCTGGAGGGGTACGCACGTGCGTCGGCATCTTGGTCGACCTGCTCTGGTGCGACAGAAAGAGGGCGTCGAGTCGCGGACGCGACGGGTGAAGAGGATGCGCGAAAAACTCGAGGTTTTTATCCACGATCAAGAATCGATCGGAGATTTTCCGATGAAAAAAATTTAACGGGTGTTTTTCATCGCAAGATCCGATCAAAGCGACGCTCCCGTGAAAAACCGATAGTGCGAGCCGCGAACGCGAACGCGGCATCGAAACGAAATCGTTCACTCGCGCTTCGTCATTCGTCCGTCGCGCCGGCGCGATGGCGATGCTCCGCGCGGTCCTCGACGGCTGCAGCACGACCGGCCGGTCGATGCTCCCCGCCCTCGGCGCCTCGCTCTCGCCGTGGTCGATCTTCGTCCAATCGCGCGGCGCGAAGTCCGCGGGACGCACCGTCGAGATTTGCCTCCTCCAGGTGCGCTTCGTCGTTCGAGCCGTCGTCCCTCGAACGATCGATCGATCGATCGATCGCCGGCGCCGCGCTCGCGCGGTCCTCCTCCGCGGTCGTTCCCGACGGCGATTCCTCCGCCGTCGCGCCCGTCCGCGCCGCGCCGCCGCCGCCGTCCTCGACGCCCCTCCCCGCGCGCGCGTCCGCGTCCGTTCTAAACCTAAACCCGTCGATCGACAGGACGTCGAAGGCCTCGGACGCGACGGCGAGGTCGTGTCCGTGAAACCCGGCCGCGCGAGGAACCACCTCGTGCCGTACAAGTTCGCCGCGTACTCGAGCCCGGAGCGTCTCGCGGAGGCGGCGAAGAAGCGCGAGAGCTGGGACGTGCGCGAGACGGTCGACGACGCCGCCGGCGTCGATCCCGCGGTTAAGGTGCCTCCATTCCGTCTCTTCGCGATCCCCCCCTCCCGGTCCCGCCCCGCCCGCGCCCGAGAGCGAGACGACGCGCGGCTTGTCACGACGCGGTGATGAGTGACTTTACGTTTTTCGGACTAGAGTTTCTGAAGGCATAACCCGCTGTTTACAGACGTTGTTCCCTTGGCTGTCTGAGCGTTTGGTCGCCGCGCGTCGTCGCGTTTTTTTTTTTCGTTTTTTTTTCTTCGGCTCTTCGGCTCTTCGGCCGGTCCTATCCGCGGGCGTCGTACACGGTGACGAACGATTTCGCAATTTATTTTACGTTCTGAATTGCCTCACGAAAGGCGTGTGGTCAACGCGCTAAATCTTGGCTGTGGAACTGAGTGTACGACGCTCGACCGGGGAGGACGTCCGCCGCGGCGCGAGACGACGCGACCGACGCTGACCCCTTCCTCTTCTTCTTCCTCTTCTTCTTCGCTTCGCTCCTCTCGCAGGAAGCGGAGACGTGCATAAAGATCCTGACGAACTCGACGCTCGTCGTGAAGAGGATAGTGGACAAGACCACGAACCAGCCGAGGGTGCCGGTCACCGCGGAACTCATCGTCAAGGAGGTGCGTCGCGTCGCGGCGCGGCTTCTTCGCTCTTTTTATTTTTTATTTTTTTCGTCGCTCGCTCGTCCGTCCGTCCGTCCGTCCGTCCGTCCGTCCGTCCGTCGGCGACGTCGTCGCGTCCTTTGCAAATGATGAAATATTGTCACCTGATAGCATGCGCCTCCTTCTGAATTGAGGGATTTATGTCTACAACCGTGAGGACACACTTTATCCTAATTCTCTACTGATGCAAAGGACGAGGACAAACGCCCGGCGCCCGCGAAGTCCTCGTTCGGTCCGGTCCGGTCTGGTCCTCCCTCCCTCCCTCGTCGGCTGAACTGAACGCCCGATCGACCCCTCCGTCCACATCATTCGCACTCTCGCAGGTGTTGCGGCAGCGCAAGCTCGAGATCGACCCGCGGTCGGTGCTTCTGAAGGCGCCGATTAAGACGTACGGGACGCACCGGGTGCCGCTGTCGTTCGCGCCGCCGCACGAGGACGTCAAGCCGCTCACGCTGAGCGTCGTCAAGCGGTTCCACAAGGGGTGAGTGAGGACGAGGGCGACGATGAAGACGCGATGAAGGGGCGGAGTCGGTGGGGTGGGGGTAGGAGCCGGGCGGGGGGGCGGGGGACGAGGGTCCGGATAGGAGTAGAAGCGCGTGTTTCTCATCAGACTGAATACGCGTACAGTCCTTGAGTACATTTTTTCGTAGTACGCGCGCGCGCAGGAGAAATATTTTTCGTGAGGAACCCGCGAGAAAAGCCGCGAGCTCATCCGCCGGCCGTCCCTCTTTCAGCCGCGCCGGCCGTGCCCAACACGCACGCACCATGGGCAAGCGCAAAACCAAGCGCCGTTCCAACTCCGCCCTTGGCGTGACCTCTTACTTCAAGAGGTTCCAGGTCAAGTTCGCGCGACGCAGAGCCGGTGCGTGCGATGCCCCGGTCATTTCCACGGCGAAACCCTAAGCGGACGCCGCGCGCGGTCGCGCGTCTTCCGCGCGTCGACGCCGCGGTCGACGGCCGAGCGCTCGCGCCGCGCGCGCGATCCGTCGTCGTCCGCGTCGCCCGCGCCGTCCGCCGCGCGGTCGATCGATTCGACCCCGCGCGCGCGACGCGCTGCCGTCGTCGTTCGCCCGCGCGTCCGTCCATCGCGCGGTCGCGCTGGTTTTTTTTTTTTCCCCGCGCGAATGGAAAGACGACGCGGCCGTCGCCGCCTCCCGCGCCCCCCCCCGCTGACGCGACCAACCCCCGCGCCCCCCGCCGCGCTCGATTCACAGGCAAGACGGACTACTACGCGCGCAAGCGCCTGACGTGCCAGGACCAGAACAAGTACAACTCGCCGAAGTACCGACTCAGCGTCAGGTTCACCAACCGCGACGTGATCTGCCAAGTCATCTACGCGACGCTCGCGGGCGACGTCACCGTCTGCGCGGCGTACTCCCACGAGCTCCCGAAGTACGGCATGAAGGCTGGTCTCACGAACTACGCGGCGGCGTACGCGACCGGTCTGCTCTGCGCGCGGAGGCTT
Organism: Micromonas pusilla CCMP1545; assembly: GCF_000151265.4. NCBI lineage: Eukaryota > Viridiplantae > Chlorophyta > Mamiellophyceae > Mamiellales > Mamiellaceae > Micromonas > Micromonas pusilla. Next base: position 120,008 of record NW_003315885.1, read on the forward strand.
CTGACGAAGTACGACCTCGCGGAGACGTACGAGGGCAACGAGGAGAACCTCGGCGAGGATTACAACGTCGAAGCCGTCGACGGCGAGCGGAGGCCGTTCAAGTGCTTCCTCGACACCGGTCTCGTGCGAACGAGCACGGGCGCGAGGGTGTTCGCCGCGCTCAAGGGCGCCGTCGACGGCGGCTTAGACATTCCGCACAACGACAAGCGCTACGCGGGGTACGATCTCCAGGACAAGTCTCTGGATACCGACACCCTCGAGCGGTACATCAAGGGCGGCGTCGTCGCGGAGTACGCGGAAGAGATGCAGGAGGAGGTTCGTCGTCCGTAACGTCTTCCCGTTGGGCGTTTTCTTTTCTTTTCTTTTCTCTTCCTTCTCCCGTCGCGTTCGCGTTCGATCTCGCGCTGACGCGATCCCCTCCCCCCGCCGCCGCGATCTCTCAGGAGCCCGAAAAGTTCGAGGCGCACTTTTCCAAGTACCTCGCCGAGGACTTCGACCCGACGGAGCTCGAGGATAACATGGACGCGGTGCTCGAGGCGATCCGCGAGAACCCGGTCCACGAGAAGAAGGCGCGCAGCAAGCCCGCGGACGCGAAGTCGTGGAAGCCGAAGAAGCTGACGTACGATGAGCGCAAGGCGGCGCTCAAGAAGAAGCTCGAGGCCATCGTCGCGAGCGCGTGAGCGGGCGCGGGCGGAGGCGGAGGGTAATAAAAACTTTCTTCCGAAACGCGTCGTCCCCGCCGCCGCGCCGGCGGAAGCGGTCGCGGTCGCGATCGCGCGCGTCGCGTCGCGCGCGCGGGGGGGCGCTCTGTGGTGGGTGATGGTCCGCGCGGCGTTCGTTTTAAGCTTGTAAGAAGAGACCGCGCCGTCGTTTGGACGCGTTAAAACCTGGAGTCTCGAGCCGCGCCCTCTCTGTGCGTGCACTGATACAGGGTAACCGCCAGCTGTACTGCACGTGTACGTTCGCGCTCGTTCGACTGTGTGTTCGTTTTCGTCGTCGACGCGACGCTCGCGCGCGCCAGAACGAGACCCCGCGTCGTCGCGCACGATGGCGGCGCGTTCGGCTATGGGCTTCGCGGCCGGCGCTCTGCGCCAGGCCGCGGGCGCGGGCGCGCGCGTCGCCGCGCCCGTCCCTCGCGTCGCGTTCCAGCAGGCTCGATCGATGGGTGCGCGCGAGATTTAACCCCTCTCCGCTCCGCGAACGCTCCCCCCCACCTCCCCTCGCGCGCGCGCGCGTCGCGACCGCGCCGCCCGCGCGCTTCGACGTCGTCGTCGACGTCGCCTCCCTCGTGAGGTGCCGTCGCGCGCGTTCGGCTCGTCCCCGCCGCGTCGCCGCGCGCGCGGTCGGTCGATCGATCGATACGATCGTTCGCCCGCGCCCTCTCGCGCGCCCCTTCGCGCGCGCCTAGGGTTTATTTTCATTCCCCCGCTCGCCTTCGCGCCCCGCGTCCTCCCGTCGCTGACGCCTCGTGCCCCTCTTCCCCTCCCTCACCCCCGCGCACGCGTCGCAGGCGGAGGCGGCCCCGGGGTGACGCACGGCGGGCTGACCGTTCACGAGCCGGGGATGGGGTACAAAGCCGTCGCGCACGGCATGGGCGGGCTGTGCTGGTTCTGGATCTTTTACCGGTTCTACAAGGACGGGGACACGCTGATCTACGGCCACGCCCCGCACTTCGAGCACGACGACGACGAGCATCACTGATGGTTTACGTCGTAGAAGTCGCGCGTTTCTGTCGAGAAGAGAGGGAAACGTTCGGCGAACGGCGTCGTCGTCGCCGCGAAGAGAGCGAAGTGAACGTGTAGTTTCAGACATCTTTTATGTACAAAAGAGAAAGTGCAACGAGGGAAGCTCGTGAACTCCCCGTTCGACGTCGTCGCGCTCGCGGAGCCGGAGGCTCGCGGCGCGACGATCGGTCATCGTCGGCGCCTACCGTCCAAACGTGGAAAAGGCGCTCGGTGGCGCCGGCGTCGTCGCGGCGGCGGCCGCGGCGGCCGCGGCGTCCGTCGCGGACCCCGTCTGCACGTCGACCTCCGGCTTGGTCGTCGGGACCTCCGGCTCGGTCGTCGGGACCTCCGGCTCGGTCGTCGGGACCTCCGGCTCGGTCGTCGGGACCTCCGGCTCGGTCGCCGGGACCTCCGGCTCGGTCGTCGGGACCTCCGGCTCGGTCGTCGGGACCTCAGGCTCGGTAGTCGGGACCTCCGGCTCGGTCGTCTGGACCTCCGGCTCGGTCGTCGGGACCTCCGGCTGGACCTCCGGCTCGGTCGTCGGGACCTCCGGCTGGACCTCCGGCTCGGTCGTCGGGACCTCCGGCTGGACCTCCGGCTCGGTCGTCGGGACCTCCGGCTCGGTCGTCTGGACCTCCGGCTCGGTCGTCGGGACCTCCGGCTGGACCTCCGGCTCGGTCGTCGGGACCTCCGGCTCGGTCGTCTGGACCTCCGGCTCGGTCGTCGGGACCTCCGGCTGGACCTCCGGCTCGGTCGTCGGGACCTCCGGCTGGACCTCCGGCTCGGTCGTCGGGGCCTCCGGCTCGGTAGTCGGGACCTCCGGCTCGGTCGTCTGGACCTCCGGCTCGGTCGTCGGGACCTCCGGCTGGACCTCCGGCTCGGTCGTCGGGACCTCCGGCTGGACCTCCGGCTCGGTCGTCGGGACCTCCGGCTCGGTAGTCGGGACCTCCGGCTCGGTCGTCTGGACCTCCGGCTCGGTAGTGGAGCCCGGTATGGAGTCCATCGTCGGCAAGGGGTGCAGGGACTCCGGGCACTGGCATTCCGGTTTTTCCTTTGCCATCTCCGGGGGGTACGTCGAGCACCAATCGGGTACATTGCAGTCCCCCGTGGAGCCCGGCATGGAGTCCACCGTGGAGCCCGGCATGGAATCAATCGTGGAGCCCGGCATGGAGTCAATCGTGGAGCCCGGCATGGAGTCCATCGTGGAGCCCGGCATGGAGTCCATCGAATCCGCGGGGTGCGGGCACGGCATCGTTTCAGATTTCGAGCCGTCGGGCAGGATGTGGTAGCAGTCGTCGTCGGGAGTGCCGGCGGCATGCAGCACTTCGGTGACCGATCCAGCGTTCTCCGGGTCGGGGATCTCCGCGCGCCTGTCCGGCGTTCGCGGCTCGTCGCCGCCGCTCGAGGAGTTCGAGCTCATCGTGTCGTTCATCGAGTCCATCGTGGATCCCGGCATGGAGTCCATCATAGAGCCCTCCGGCATGGAGGGCATCGTGGAGCCGTCTTCGTGGTGATGGGCACAAACGGTCGAGAGGAAACCGCGTAAGTCCATCGTCTTGCGTTCTTCTTCGTCGACTTCTTCCTCGAAGATTTTCTGCAAGGTTTTGCCCGCTTCGATCGCGTTCTTGACGTCTTCGGGGACGCCGCAGTCCGTGATGAATCCGTCAGGATCCGTGACGCCGTGGTCCGAGAGGACCGCCTTGAATTCATCGGGGAATTCCGAGGGATCGTGAATCAAGTTCTCGTCGTCGTTGTCGTCGTCGTCGTCGTTCATGGTGTCCATCGTGTCGTCGTGGTGATCGTCGTCGTGGTGATCGTCGTCGTCGTCTTCGTCGTCGTCGTTCATGGAGTCCATCGTGTCGTCGTGGTGTTCGTCGTCGTCGACTTCGTCGTCGTCGTCGTCGTCGTCGTCGTTCATGGAGTCCATCGTGGAGCCCGGCATCGAGTCCATCGAATCCGCGGGGTGCGGGCACGGCATCGTTTCAGATTTCGAGCCGTCGGGCAGGATGTGGTAGCAGTCGTCGTCGGGAGTGCCGGCGGCATGCAGCACTTCGATGACCGATCCGGCGTTCTCCGGGTCGGGGATCTCCGCGCGCCTGTCCGGCCTTGCCTCCGGTTCGGGAGCAGGGTGCTCGACCTCCGGCTCGGGAGCAGGGTTCTCGACCTCCGTTTCGTTAGCGGGATGCTCGACCTCCGGTTCGGGAGCGGGGTGCTCGACCTCCGGCTCGGGAGCACTTTGCTCGGCGGCGACTGCGGCGGCCTTAGCCGCCGCCGCTGCCATCTGCTTCTGTCTGTAGATGTACTTCTTCGCCACGCTGAGTCGCTTCGCTTTCATCTTCAGCGGCGCGGCGTCCTTCACGAGGTCTCTGACTTCTTTGCGACCGGCCTGCGCCGCCGCTTTAGCTTCTTTGAACTCCTTCCGCGCGGCTTTGGCCTTCTTCATCGCCTCCTTCATCGCCTTGAACGCGGCCATCTTCTCGGGAGAAGGGGGCGCGGACTTGAGAGGCTCGAACGCCGCGCGCTTGGCGACCGCGTCCTCGGCCGCCTTCTTGGCGGCTAGACCTTTCGTCCTCGCCGCCTTGAAGAGCGCCTTGTTTTTCACCATGGCAGCCTTGACCTTTTCCCTCGCCGCCGTGAAGTCCGCGCGCGCGGTCGGGTTCTCGGCGACGAACGCCTCCGCCTCCTCGACGGACGCGAACGGCGGCGCGGTCGCGCTCTGACCGAGCAGTCCCCATCCGCGGTGAGGCGCGCGCGACGCGCTCGACGACGTCGAGGTCGAGATCGCGACGGAGGGTTGATCGCGCGATCCGAGGCCCAGCCGCGCGGAGACCGCGGGCGAGCGCGCGGCGAGGAGGATCGTCGCGACGATCGTCGCGATCGCGACGAGCGCGAGGGAGACGACGCGCGGCGAGCCGCGGCGCTTCGTCCCCGACAGGAGCGGCGAGTGCTCGTCCCTCAGCGCGGGCCCCATGATCGTCGTCGAGGGCGCGCCCGAGATGGTGTTACGCGCGCGACGGGGCGTGCGCTCGATCGTTGTTTTCTTTCTTCCCTCGCCGCGGGGTTCTCGCTCGACGCGCGGGTTCTCGCGTTCGAAGCGGTCGCGCGGGAGTCGGCGGTTTTGCGGTCGCGCGGGCGTGCGTTCGGTTCGCGGCGGTCGCGGGAACGAACGCGCGCTGCCTGCGCACTGCCCGCGTCGCGCCTCAGACGATTCTTGTAACCCCAGGTCGAACGAGTCTATCTTGGAAAAATCTTGCTTCAAAACAATGTCCAGGTTATGGGGTACCAACGTCAACGTTAAGATTTTGATCGGCTCTTGCGATGAAAAATACCCTTTCAGCATTTTTGATCGGAAATCCCACCCGACGGGAATCAGAGCAATGTCCACGACTTCAAAAATCGGGCCAGTTGGTGACTCCGTTCGTCGTGTCTTCGTTCAGTTCGCGCGCGCGGCGACTTAGGGGCCGACCGGCGTCGAGCGCGGTTCGCGACGATGGTGAAACGCGCGTATCGATTGCAGGCGCGTCGGTCGCGCACTCCCTCCCTCCACCCTCCGTCTCCCGTCCCCCTCGCGCGGAGCGGCGCGAGGCGCCGCGCGGAGAGAGATCTCCGTGGCATCTCGGCACCCGCGCGTCCGTCGTCGACGTTGACCCGCGTCCTTCCCTCCCTCCCTCGCCGACGCTGACGCCGAGCTCGTCCCCCCCCCGCCCCGCGCGTCGTCGCCTCGCCTCGCGCAGGAGTTCCCCGCGCACGCGAGCGCGGTGAACTGCCTGAAGATCGGGCGGAAGTCCAGCGGCGTCATGGTCACCGGCGGCGAGGACAAGCGCGTGAACTTGTACGCCATCGGCAAGCCGACCGCGATCTTGTCGCTGACGGGGCATCAGAGCGCGGTCGAGTGCGTGACGTTCGATAACGCGGAGGAGGTGGTCGTCGCGGGTGCCGCGGGCGGGACGCTGAAGCTGTGGGATCTCGAGGAGGCGAAGGTGGTGCGCACGCTGACGGGGCATCGAAGCAACTGCGTCTCGGTGGACTTTCACCCGTTCGGCGAGTTTTTCGCCTCGGGCTCGTTGGACACCAACCTGAAGATCTGGGACATTCGAAGGAAAGGATGCATTCACACGTACAAAGGCCACGATCGCGGCGTCGGGACGTGCAAGTTCTCCCCGGACGGGAAGTGGGTCCTGAGCGGCGGGCAAGACGGCAGGGTGAAGATCTGGGACCTCACCGCGGGGAAGCTTCTGAAGGAGGTGCGTTCTATACACTGGTTCCCATACGACCGCGTTGGCGTGGTGAACGCCGATCCTTAAGGACTTTTCCCGGCGCGTCTCTCCGCCCATCCCTCGCTTTCAATACCCGCCCTCGGCGCCTTTCAACTCCGCTTCTGACGCCTTTGAACTCCACCCCGACTTCGCTTCGTATGGAACGACCCGGAGTTTCCGAGACACGACGGAGACGTCGCCGTCGCGGAGTTTCACCCGAACGAACTCCTCGTCGCGACGGCGAGCGCGGATCGCACGGTTCGATTTTGGGACCTCGAGACGTTCGAGTGCGTCGACGAGTGCGTGGAAGCGACGGGCGTGCGAGCCGGGTGCTTCACCCCGGACGGCGACGCGTTCTTATCCGGCACGAGCGAGTGCGTCCGCCCTCCCGTTCTATACACTGGTCCCCATACGACCCCGTTCGCGTGGTGAACGCCGATCCTTAAGGACTTTGCCCGGCGGCGTTCCCTTCGCGTCCGCGCGCGTCCTTCTCTCTTCGCCCCGCGAACGCTTTCCTCTCGACGCCCGCCCGCCGTGTCTCACCGACCGCGACTCCCCCCGCCCGAACCGATCGAATCGACAGGTACATGAAAGTGTGGAAGTGGGAACCCGCGCGGTGCTGCGACGCGGTGGACGTGTCGTGGACGCGACTCGCGGACGTCAGGTGCGTTCTATACACTGGTCCCCATACGACCGCGTCGGCGTGGTGAACGCCGATCCTTAAGGACTTTTCCCGTCGCTTCTCTCCGCTCAACCCTCGCTTTCAATCCCCGACCTCGATGCCTTTCAACTCCATCTGACGCCTTTCAACTCCACCCCGACATCGCTTTGTATGGAACGACCGTCAGCGTGCACGAGGGAAAGCTACTCGGCGCGAGCGTCTCGAACTCGTTCGTCGGCGTGTGGGTCGTGGACCTGTCGCGCGTAGAGCCGTTCCACAGCGGCAAGGAGCGGGGACCCGGCGGGGGCGGGACGCGCGAGGGAAGCCGCGTGGTGGGCGACGACGGCGTGGGCGACGCCGTCGAGAAGGCGGCGGCGGCGGCGGCGGCGAGGACGAGGGCGACGGAGAAGGCGTCGTCGTCCGCGGCGGCGGCCACGCCCGCGGCCGTCGAGAACGCCGACGCGAGCGCGGCCCAGAGGAGCGCGGGCGGCGGCGGCGGCGCGCCGTTCGACGCGAGTGAGATCGCGCGCGGGGACGAGCGCGCGTTCCCGCGAGTCCGAGACCGCGCGCCGATGGCGATGAACGTCGAGTTCGCCGCCGCGCACGGCATCGGGTCGGATCCGCTCGACAAGCCGCCGGGGTCGT
>NW_003315885.1:127393-177950 GCF_000151265.4 Micromonas pusilla CCMP1545
CCGTCGCCGCCGCCGCCGCCGCCGTTCGCGCCTCGAGTGGTGGCGGCGGCGACGACGCGCGCGACGCCGATCCCGGCGTCGGTCGCGTCGCCGACGAGGACTTTGAAACCGCTCGGCGGCGGCAACGACGACGACGACGACGACGACGACGACTTCGTCGTCGTGTCCGAGCCTTCGCCCGCGGAGCGCGACCACCGCCACCACCCCGACCCTCCCGTCCCGTCCGCGGAGCCTCACGCTCCCGCGGCGCGGCGGTCCGACGGCGTCCGCGCGTCGAGGCGCGGTCGGTTCGGGGACGCGGGCGCCGCGGGCGCGGGCGCGGGCGCGGGCGCGTTTGATTTAAACATCCTTCGATCGGCGGCGCTGGAGGCGGAGACGGAGTTCATCGTCCGCGAGGCGTCCGACGACGGCGCGGAGACGCTCGCGAGCGCGATGGCGAGGGCGCGAGCGGAGCGCGAGCGCGAGAACAACGGCGGCGTGGGCGCGGCGTCGAAGACGACGACGACGGCGAAGCAGCCGCCGCCGCCGCCGTTTTCCCCGACGCCGCCGCCGCTTTCTCCTCCTCCTCCTCCTCCTCCTCCTCCTCCCGCGCGGACGCCGCCCTCGAGCCGCCCGAACGCCGCCGGCGGCGGCCCGATGGGCCTCGACTTCGCATCCTTCGTCCCGACGCCGACGTCCGCGGGCGCGGGTACCGCGTCGACGCCGCCGGACGAGTCAGGCGCGTTCTCATCACACTGGTTCCCATACGACCGCGTCGGCGTGGTGAACGCCGATTATTAAGGACTTTTGCCGTCGTCTCTCTCCGCCCACCCCTCGCGTTTAATCCCGACACACCTCGATGCCTTTCAACTCCGCTTCTGACGCATTTGAACTCCACCCCGACGTTCGCTCGTACGGAACGACCCTCAGTCGTCCTCGCGAAACTCGTCGGCGCCGACGCCAACGTCGTCGCCGGCGTGCTCGCGACGCGCCTCACGTCCCTGCGCGTCGCGTCGCGGTTCTGGTCGAAGGGCGACGCGCGCGCCGCCGCGGACGCGCTCTCGAAGAGCGGCGACGACTCCGTCGTCGCGGACGTTCTCGTCGCGGTGTTGGACGCCGGGAGAGCCGGCGCGGGCGCGGGCGCGGGGGCGGGGGGCGCGTCGCCGTCGCGATCCCCCGGCGGCGGCGGCGGCGAGACGCTCACGCTCGAGCTCGCTGCCGCGCTCTCGCCGCTTCTCCCGCCGCTGTTGTCGTCGCCGCACGCGCGGCACGCGGACGCGTCGATGCGGTTCGCGCGCGAGATCGTGTTGGCGTACGAACCGCTGTTGAAGGACGCGGCGACGGCGGCGGCGTTCGGCGGGAAGAGCGGCGGAAACGCGCGCGGCGGCATCGGCGTGGACTTGGTCGGGGAGGAGAGAGCCGCGCGCGCGGGCGCGGCGCTGCGCGCGATGCGCGCGATGCGCGACGGCGTGGACGCCATCGCGCGCGGGAGCGGCGAGCTCGCGCCGAGGGCGAAGGAGCTTCTCGCGTTGATAGCACGATTAGGGGAGTGGTGACGAGACGAGACGGCTGACGGCGTCTGTTTGGTAGTGCCAAAAGTATCACACGTCGCACGGACGCGTTCTTCCTTCCCTCGCTTCAGTTCGCGCGGCATCGGAACCGACGAGCCGACCCTCGGACGAGGCTCGACCTCGCGTCGCTCGCGCGCGTCCGTCGCCGCACGCGCGGTCCGAGGAGACGCGCGCACTCGCGAACGCGCGGACCGCGCCCGCGCGCTCGCACCGGGCGATGTCGTCGCGCGCGCCGCCGCCGCCGCCGCCGCCGCCCGCGCGTCGCGTGGACGCGTCCGACGCCGGCGTGGCGCGCCTGCGCGAGGACGTCGCGCGCGCGGAGCGTCGCGTCCGCGACGAGACGCGCGATATCGCGCGCGAGGCGAACGCGCTCGCGACGCGCGGAGGCGCGCGCGCGAGCGGCGCGGAGACGCGCGCGGCCGCGGACGCGCTGTCGCGCCGCGCGGTCGACGCGAGCGACGCGCTCGCGCGCGATATCGCCACCGTCGCCGCGTCCGTCGACGCGTGGGCGCGCCATCTCGTCGCCGCGAAGACGCGAGCGTCGCCGTCGCCTTCGCCGTCGCGCGCGAACAGCCCCACGGGCGTCCTCGCGCGCGTCGAGTCCGAGGACACCTTATCGGACGACGCGTCGGCGTCGTCTCACTCCTCCTCCTCTTCCTCCGTCCCGTCCTCCCCTTCGTCCGACCCCGCGGTCGCGCTCGCGGCCGCGGTCGAGCTCCTCGGCGCGCTTCGATCGCTGAACGTCCTGTTCGAGCGCGTCGTCGTCGCGATCAGCGCCGCGCACGTCGCCGCGAGGGCGGAGGACGCCGCGCGGGGAGAGGGAGGAGAGCGCGGCGATGACGAAAACGAAAACGAAAACGGCGTCGAGTGGGAGCCGCCGAGCAGGCGCGTTCTCCTTGCACTGGTCCCCATACGACCGTGTTCGCGTGGTGAACGCGATTCCTTAAGGACTTTGCCCGGCGTGTCTCTGTGCCCACCTCTCGCTTTCAATCGTCGCCCTCGAAGCCTTTCAACTCCATCTGACGCCTTTCAACTCCACCCCGACGCCGTGCAGTTTCACGCGGAAGACGGTAAAATATTGGGTCGACGTCCGCGACGTGCTGCGCGTGAAGCTCGCCGTCGCGCGTCACCTGCCGCTGCTCGTGTACGACGGCAAGAAGGGGAAGAAGAAGGGGAAGAAGAAGGGAAAGAAGAACGGAACGACGCGCGGGGATGAGGGCGGGGACGGGGACGGGGACGGGGACGGGGATGAAATTTTCCCGCCGCGCGACGGCGGGAAAATAACCTCGGCGTACTTTGACTCCGAGACGCTGGACGTGTACAAGATCCGCCTCGCGCGCGAGCAAGGCGCGACGCTCGTGCGCGCGCGGTGGTACGGCGACGACGCGGACGTCTCCGGCGTCTACGGCGACGCCGCGGCCGCGCGCGACGACGACGACGACGACGACGACGACGACGACGACGACGTGTTTCTCGAGCGAAAATCGCACCACGAGTCGTGGAGCGTCGACGACAGCGTCAAAGAACGGTTCAAGCTCGCGCGACGCGAGCTCGCGGGCTTTATCTCCGGCGTGATCGACCCGAGCGCGAGGTTCGCGAGCGACGCGAGCGCGCGCGCGCTCGCGACGGAGATCTCGCGCGACGAGATCGAAGCGCGGCGCCTGACGCCGAGCCTGCGCGTGGACTACCGCCGCGCCGCGTTTCAGGTGCGTTCGATACAAACGTACTGTATTTCACCCATCTCTCGGTTTCAACATTTGATCGATCGAGTCTATCATCTTTCAACTGATGACCGGTGAACATTTTTTGTATGGAACGATTCTCAGACGGCGAGCTCGAACGCGATTCGCGTGTCGCTGGACACGGAGCTCGCGTTCACGGACGCGCGAAGAAGAAGACCTACGCGGACGACGACCCTAAACCCTAACATCTCTAACCCTAAAGCAGCGGCCGCGGTCGAGTTCCCGCACGCGGTGCTCGAGGTGAAGCTGCACGAGGGGGAAAAGTGCGAGTGGATCGACGAGGCGCTGCGCGCCGCGCCGGCGTCGACGGAGGTGTACAAATTTTCGAAATTTCTCCACGGAACCGTCGCGACGCGCGGGGGGGTGAACGATGAAACCCCCGGCGGAGGGGCGTTTCTGTGGCGAATTCCGCACTGGTTCGACGACGACGTCGCGCGCGCGCACGAGGAGCGGGCGCGCGCGAGAGACACGCTCGAGCGCGCGTTGCTCACGCGAACGAAGTCGGCGACGGCGGCGACGACGACGGCGACGGCGACGCGCGCGGTCGAGCCGTCCGACGGAGGGTCGGGCGGCGAAGACGACCACGTCGTCGTGCACGTCGTCGCCGACGGCGAACAGCGCGTCGGCGTCGTCGGCGTCGGCGGCGGCGAGCGTCTTCTTCCATCCGCGGCGGCGCAGTCGTCGGACGCGATTCCGTCCGACCCGTCCGCCGCCGCGCCCGGGGCCGCGCCGGAGCGAGTCGTCGCCGCCGCCGCCGCCGTTGAGCACTTCAGACCGTCGTTTCTCCGACCGCGGCCGTCGGATCCGCCGCCACCGCGCAACGGGAGCGGCTCCGACGGCCTCGCCGCGGGCCGTCGTCGTCACGTTCCGATCAAAGTCGAGCCGAAGACTTTTTTCGCCAACGAGCGGACGTTGCTTCAGTGGCTCTCCATGTCCGTCCTCCTCCTGTTGGCGTCTCTCGCGCTCCTCGCGCTGGACGGCGGCGTCGACGGTGGACTCCCCGGAGCGTCGATGCCGTCGGCGGCGAGCGAAGCGAGCGGGGATTCGAGCGCGAGCGCCGCGCCGCCGCCGCCGCCGCGTCGGAGCGCGGATCAGGCGCGTTCCATCTCACACTGGTCCCCATACGACCGCGTCGGCGTGGTGAACGCCGATCCTTAAGGACTTTGCCCGTCGCATCTCTCCGACCAGGGTCCCTCGTTTTCAATCCCGACACACCTCGACGCCTTTCAACTCCGCTTCTGACGCCTTTGAACTCCACCCCGATATCATCGCTCGTATGGAACGACCCTCAGCTCGCCAGCGCGGTCTGCGGCGCGATCCTCGCCCCCGTCGCCATCTCCTTCATGGCGTACGCGCTGCTGACGTACCTGTGGCGGTCGCGGAGGATCGCGCGGAGGGAGCCGAGCGCGAGGTACGACGACACGTGGGGACCCGCGGCGTTGACGGGCGCGCTCGTGATCGTCTCCGTCGCCGCGGTGTCGTTTTCAATCGCCGCGCACTTTCGATGAGGTGCGTTCTGCACACTGGTCCCCATACGACCCCGTCGGCGTGGTGGACGCCGATCCTTAAGGACTTTGCCCGTCGCATCTCTCCGCCCACCCCCCGCTTTCAACACCCGCCCTCGACGCCTTTTAACGCCAACTGACGCCTTTCAACTCCTCCCCGACGTTCGCTTGTATAGAACGGCCCTGAGACGAGCGACGACGCGAAGCGACGCGTGGCGATACGAAACGTCGCCGTCGTCCGCGGCGATTGGAATTCAGGAGCGAGGAAGGGAGGGACGCGAGACGCGGCGGTCGCGTCGAGGGTTCGGGCGGGACGGGGAGGGGCGCGCGGGAAGAGGGGTCGGGCGACCGTCGTTCCGTTTGACGTTCGATTCTGATGATTCGAGTTCGAGAGAAGAGAACCGGCGCGTCGCCTTCGCTACGCCATCGCCGCGCCGCGTCGCGTCACTCGAAAAACTGCGCGCTCCTCGTCGCGAGATCGAAGAACTCCTCGAAGTTCACCCTCCCGTCGCCGTCGCCGTCCACCGTCCGTAACATCTCGCTCGCCTCGCGCGTCGACACCGTCTGTCCGAGCGCTTCGAAGAACGACTTCACGTCCCTCGCGTCGAGCAGGCCGTCGCCGTCCTCGTCGAACGCGGCGAACGCCTCGCGCACCTCCGCCTCGGTGATCTCCGCGCCGCCGCCGCCTTCGCCTACTCCCCCCCCGCCGCCCCCGCCCCCTCCTCCGCCGCCTCCGAGTCCCATCGTGTTAAATCCCCTCGCGAGCTCGTCCGCCCCGCCGCGCCCGCCGCGGCTCGCCGCCGCGGCGCTCGCGCTCGTCTCCTCCTCGTCCGAGTCCTCCAGGTCCTCCGCGCCGGACTCGAAGTCCACCGCGCTGCTGTCGCCGTCGTCGTCCGTGTGATACGTCACGCTCGACCGCGCGCTTCCGGGGGACTCGTCGTCGTCTCGCCGCACGACGCCGACGCGTCGTCCGCCCGCGAGCGCGCGCGGCGAGACGTAGTCCGCGAGGTTCACGTCGAGGACGTCCGCGCGTCGGACCTCGCCCCATCCGTTGCCGTCGTTCTCGCGCCGTTGCGGTCGTCGCGCCGCGGGCGCGCCCTCGCGCCGCGACATGATCGCTCGCCGCCGCGCGCCGCGCCGCGCGCGATGCCGTCTCTCAACGTTCTGTTCGTTCGCTCGAATAAAATAAAAGTCATCGACACCGGCATTCTCAATCCCGCGACTCCTCTCGAGCGCGCCGCCCGCCCGCCCGTCGCGCGCGCGTCCACCCGGAGCCGTCCCACCCGCCGCAGCGACGACGATGTCGACCGCGCTCGCGCGCCTCGCGCTCGCCCCCGCGACGCGCGCGCGCGTCGACGCGTCCCTCCGTCGAAGCGTCGGCCACCGCGACGACGCGCGTCCTCATCGGCGTCCTCGTCTTATCCGTCGCGCGTCCTCCGCGTCACCTTCCGCCTCCGCGTCGAACGCGGACGGCATGTACGACGGCACCGTGCTCTTCCACCTGTACGACGAGCTCGTCGCCCCGAAGCCGATATTCACGACGTTCTTAGAGGGCGCGCTGCACGTCGCGGAGGTGGCGCGGTCGCATCCGTCGTACGCCTCCGCGCACTTCCACGAGGCGCACGACCAGGCGCGCGCGATCGACTGCGAGCCGCACGGGTACTTCAACATGACGCTCTTCTCGTGCGCGCCGGAGACGCTCTGGGACGCGTTCGAGGACTTGCGCGAGTGTGTGGACATCGGGCACGTGGAGCGGACGCACCATCCGCTGCCGTGCGCGGAGATCGCCGCGACGCCGGGACCGACGTCAGCCATCGCGTCGGGTGCGTTCTAGTATCACACTGGTCCCCATACGACCGCGTTCGCGTTGTGAACGCCGATCCTTAAGGACTTTGCCCGGCGTCACTCTCCGCCCACCCCTCGGTTTCAATCCCCACCCTCGACGCCTTTCAACTCCCAAGTCTGACGCCTTTCAACTCACCCTCAGCGCCGCACGGCGCGGTGAAATACGCGGAGACCGACGCGACCGTGCTCGTCGCGACGCCGCGCGGAGGAGACAAAGAGAAGGAGGCGTGGGAGGCGTGGAGCGGCGTGGACGCCGCGCGCGAATCGTGCGGGGAGACGTTCCTGGGCGCGTCGCTGCACGAGTGCGTCGACGCGGCGTCGGCGTATCGATTCGTCGTGCGGACGGAGCTCGGCGGCGCGAGCGACGAGGCTGTCGCGGCGGCGACGGAGGCGGCGCGCGCGGCGGCGGGCGACGGCGCGATCGTCGGGGCGTATCGGTGCGCGTTTAACATCGAGAAGGAGGGCGCGCCCGCGGGGGCGTTACCGGCGGTGCGAGAGGTTCAGAAGAAGCAGAGGGAGGCGAAGGAGCAGGGGTTTAAGAGCGCGGCGGCGTAGGAGACGGGGCGGTTCGTCGGCGTTCTTTCGTTCATCGCGCGCGTCGTCGGCGCCGCGCACTTTATGATAGTCTCGTTTCGCCGTCGTCGACGTCGTCGTCGTCGTCGCCGTCGCGTTCGCGTTCGCGCGCGTGATAATACATCCATCGTCATCGTGGAGCGTCCATCCCGCGGCGAGCGTTCACGCGTTGAACCCGCCGCCTCCCCCGAGCGTCGTCATCTCCTTGTCCGTCGGAATCTCGTCGTCGTCCGGGGCGTCCCCTCCGATGACGTACCCCGTCCTGTCGTGCCTCCCCGCCGCCGCACCTCCTCCCACGAACGGATTCCCTTGCGCGACGCCGCCGGTCTGCTCCCCGTCCTCGCCCTCGTCCTCCAGCGGCATGTACTGCGACATGATCGCCCGGATCTCCGCGTCCATGTACGACCGCACTTTCCTTCGGTAGAGCCAAAACCCTCCGGCGGCGCACGTCGCGCACGCGACGACGACGAGGAACGCGACGAAGACGACGCGCCCGCCGGATCCGCCGCCTGATCCTCCGCCGAGGAAACACGCGATCCCGTCCGGGGAGGCGGCGTCGAACCGCGCGACGTACCCAGCCGCGCACGCGCACTCGTGCGACCCCACCAAATTTTGACACGTCATGTGCTCGCCCTTGCACGACGTCACGCACTCAGGGTCGTTCCATACAAAGCGATGTCGGGGTGGAGTTCATAGGCGTCAGTTGGAGTTGAAAGGCGCCGAGGGCGGGTATTGAAAGCGAGGCGTGAGCGGAGAGAAGCGCCGGGAAAAGTCCTTAAGGATCGGCGTTCACCACGCCGACGCGGTCGTATGGGGACCAGTGTATAGAACGCACCTCGTCCACGTCGACGCACGACCGCACGCCGTCGCCGGAGAACCCCTTCGGGCACGCGCACGTCGTCGCCGGGATCGTCGCCGGGTCGCCGCCTTTCAACCCCGTCGCTTTCTTCGCCTCGATGTTATCGCGACACGCGTTGTGTTTGCCATCCGCGGAGACCCAGCACCCGCCGGGGGTTTCGTCGACGCCGCTCCTTCCGCCCGCGTCCGCGCACGCGCTCGGCGGCTCCTCGTGGCAGGTGAACTCCCCCAGCGGAAGGTCGCGGCACACGCACCGCTCGCACGAGCACGACGGCATCTCCACCGTCGCGCGTTGACACTCGTTCACCTCCTCGCACGTGAAGTTGCCATCCGGACGCGTGACTTTCCGCCGCCCGAGCGGGCACGCGCACTGATAGAACGGGTACCGCGAGATCTCCTCGCAGCCGGTGAGGCTGAGGCCGTCGGCGTCGGACGCGCAGTGCACCGCGCCGACGGATCCCGCCGCGCACGCGTCGTTCTGGTCCGCGCCCGCGGCGCACAGATCCGGCTCCGCGCCGCGCTCGAACCCGGCGCAGATGGCGTCCAGCACCGCGCTCCGTTCGAGCTTCCCGCGAAACTGCCGCTCGTTGATCACCACTGTGGGAAGCAGCACGATGTCGCCGCGTTCACGGTCCGCGCTGGTGTCCACCTGCGCGCGCTGCTCCGCCTGGGGTAGAGTTGAAAGGCGTCAGTTGAAGTTGAAAGGCGCCGAGGGCGGGGATTGAAAGCGGGGGGTGGGCGGAGAGATGCGACGGGCAAAGCCCTTAAGGATCGGCGTTCACCACGCCGACGGGGTCGTACGGGGACCAGTGTATAGAACGCACCTCGAGCAGCGGGTTTATCGCGTCCGCGTTCGGGTCGCCGACGCACCTGTGAGGTTCGTTCCATACAAAAAATGTTCACCGGTCAGTTGAAAGGGGACGCGATCAAGTGTTGAAACCGAGCGATGGGTGAAAAACTTTTGTACTGAACGCACCTCCGCCACGCGTCGACGTCGACGCCAACCTTCGGGTCGCTCAGGACTTCGATCGCGCAGCTCTCCTGGCCGAACCGCCCGTTCGCCATCGTGCACTTCTCGCCGTACGCCGTCGCGTAGTCCCACCACTTCCACGGCGTCTCCGTCTGATTCAAAATCTGAAACGCGCACAGCGATCGCAGATTCTCCATCACGACGTCCACGCCGCTGAACCCGGCGCGGAAGTCGTCGTCCGGGTCCGGGCAGCAGTACCGCCCGCGGTTGATGCACTGCGCGACACACGCGGGATCGTCGATGAACTCCGGCGGGCACAGCCACGTGATGTAATGCGGCGTGAACTGCGTGAACGCGCCTCGCTCCAACGTCTGCGCGGTGAGCGCCATGTCTCGGATGAACGTCTTTTGCGCGTCGCACGACGGCCCGCACTCGTCCCCGCTGTTCGTCCACAGCTCCCACTCCACGCGCTCGTCCGGGTGCGGCATCACGTCCGTCCAGTTCAGCGTCACGAGGACGTTGTGTCCCTGCGAGAGGACGCCCTCGAGGACGTTGCCCACCTGTTTCGTGATGAGCGCCACCGGGACGGTGATGTTTGACGCGTACTGCGGGCCGTTCCATCGTTCAAAGCGACGTCGGGGTGGAGTTCATCGGCGTCAGAAGCGGAGTTGAAATGCGTCGAGGTGGAGTTGTGTCGGGATTGAAAGCGAGGGACCCTGGGCGGAGAGATGCGCCGGGGGATAAAGTCCTTAAGGATCGGCGTGCACCACGCGAACGTCGTCGTATGGGGACCAGTGTAAAAATATGAACGCGCCTGAGCGTCCGAGGCGGCGTCCATGGTGACGAGCGTCTCCGCGACGTTGTCGTGGATCATCACCGCGTCCGCGCCCGCCTGCTGCGCGTGGAACGCTTTGCGCGTGAAGGCGCAGTCGCCGCGGTCGACGACGACGACGGACGCGCCGAGGCCCGGGTGCTTCGGCGCGCGCCAGTCTGCTGGGTAGGGATCGCACGCCTCGTGATCGACGGGCGGGTACGCGAGCGCGCCGTTGAGGACGGCGCCGTACAGCGGCACGCCGAAGTTGGCGATCGCCATCTCGTACGTCCCCTGGATGTTGGACGGCGCGTTCACGCGGAACGTCGCCTTCTCCACCTTGAACCCAGCCTCCGCGGTCGGGAGCGCGGCGGAGGCGACGAGGAAGAAGATCGCGAAGAGGACGACGCCGGGCGCGACGCGGCGCGTCCGCGGCGTCCGCGTCGTCGTCGCCGCCGCCGGCGGCGACGACGACGACGTCCTCGGCGACGCCGCGCGGGAGGCGCGGTCCCGCCGGGGTGCCATCTCGCGGTCGCGCGCGAACGCGAAGAAGCGAGACGCGGGGCGAAGGGCGCGGCGAGGGCGGGAGTGAACGCCCGCGCCTCTTCGCGGCGGGCGCTTCCGGAGTTCTCGCGTGACGAGTGGAGTTGCTGACGACAGGTCGACAGCTGGCAGTTCGAACAACCCGCGGAGGCGCGCGACTCCCGAACGACGATGGACGATTCCTGCGCACGACGTGAACGAACGAATAGCACAGTACACGACCGAAGCCGCGCTCGACGCGACGTCGCGTCCGCTCGGTCGATTCGAAAGGATGACGAAGGGTGCGGCGCGTCGTCGCCGCCGCCCCCCGCCGGCGTCGAGATTCACATTATTCAATCATTCTCTCGCGCTGTCCTGTCTAAGGTGCGTTCTATACACTGGTCCCCATACGACCGCGTTGGCGAGGTGGACGCCGATCCTTAAGGACTTTTGCCCGTCGCATCTCTCCGCCCACCCCTCGCTTTCAATACCCGCCCTCGGCGCCTTTCAACTCCACCTGACGCCTTTCAACTCCACCCCGACTTTCGCTTGTATAGAACGGCCCTAAATCCCAACCTCCAGAAACTCCAGCTCGAGCAACACCGCCGCCGCCGTCGCGCGTCGCACCGCGTCGTGCGTCCACACCTCGTCCCCGTTCGTCGCCTCGCTCGCGGCCCGTCTCGCGTCGACGATCAGCCCGCGCCCCGCTTCGCTCAGCCGCTCGCCCATGTCGCGCGCCAACACGACGTCGCCGCCGACGGAATTATTCTCCTCGTAGTACCCTCTTCGCAAGTTCTCCATGACGTCCAGCCACGACCCCGCGCCGTTCGCGCACGCGTGCGCGCCGCGGTGCCCGCTGAGCTGCCAAGACAGAGCGAGCACCAGCTTGCACTCCTCCCACGGGACGTAGTTTTGCTCCGGGAGCGGCGAGGTCGAGATCATCGACACGAGCCATCGCTTCCGCGCGTCCTCGCTCGCGTTCAACGCCGCGCGGACCACCGCCGCGGCGTCGTGCGCGTCCCCGATCGCGCTGCCCCAGCGCCACGCGTCGCTCGCCCACGTGATCGGAGGGAGAACGACGCCCGTGCCTCTCAGGTCGTCTGAAGGCTGCTTCGACGGGGCTTCGTAGGGCACGCCGTCGACGTCGTCGGGGTCGATGACGGCGTCGACGCGATTCCCGCGCGCGCGATTCCCGTGCGCGAGGACGCGGCGCGCGATGCGCGCGCGCGCGGTGGAGCGAGGAGACGTCATCGATCGTCGTCCGCGGAGGAAGACGCGCGGGGTGCAGCGCGCGACGGAGACGGACGCGCGCGTCATCGAGCCCCGCCCGGGGGCGGCGAGGAGTTGTGGATAGACCATTCACGTCGTCGAGGGTATAAACGCTTTTTTCGTCAGTAGATCTGAGCTGAGGTTAACAATCGCGGCGGGCGGGCGTCGACCGCGACCGACGCGTCACCCTAAGTCTAAGCTCGCTATCGTCAGGCACCTGCTCGCGTCGCCCAACGCGACCGGCGGCGCGCGATCGTCGCCCTCGCACCGCCGCATCCGCGTCGTGCGCTCTTCGAAGACGAACCCCGCTCTCGTCAGCGCCGCCGCCGCCGCGTTCGAGTCGTCGTCGTCGTCGTCGTCTCCCTCCTCCTCCTCCTCCAACCCTTCCGGGACGTACGCGACGACGCCGTCGAGGTCGTCCCTCGCGCGCATTTCGCCGACGGCGAGTCGAATCACTCGCTCGAAGAAAAGCGAAACGGCTTCGACGGGGACGTTTTCAAAAACGCCCGACGGCCCGACGTACAACTTGGACCCTCGAGCGTGCGCGCACGCGTAGCCAACCTCCGGATCCCACGCGAAACACCCCGGCGCGGTGCTTCGCCACGCGCGCAGCAGCGCCGCGCGCCGCGCGCCGAAAATCCCCGCGTCCGCGGCGACGACGCGCTCGAAGTCGTCGTCGTCGAAGTCGTCGACGTCGTCGTCCTCGTCGCGCGTCGACGCCGGCGGCGCGGCGGCGGCGGCGGCGGCGGCGGCGTTCGACGACGCCGCGTCTCGGTCGTCGCGCAACGCGTATCGCCGCACGCGCGACGTCGCGACGAACCCCGCGCGCTGGTACAGCTTCACGCCCATGTCCGACGCGTCGAGGTAAACCTCGCGCGCGCCCTTCGACGACGTCTCCTCGAGCGCGGCTCTCAAGACCATCGACGCGACGCCGAGCTTTCGATAGTCGTTCCTCACGACGACGTTCCCGCACCACGCGAATCGTCCTCCTCCTCCTCCTTCGCGCGCCGCCGCCGTCGACGTCGACGTCGACGTCGACATCGACGCGTCGCCGACGCCGACGCGGTCGTACACCGTCGTGCACGCGAGCGCGACGAGGTCGTCGCGCTCGTCGAACACCCCCGTCGCGCCGTGCAACGGCGAGCGACGACGCGCGCCCCCCGTCCCCGTCGCCGTCGCCGTCGCCGTCGCCGTCGCGTCCTCCTCCGCGTCCTCCGCGCCGCCGCCGCTCAAGAGCGCGATCCACTCGTCCTCGCTCGCGTCGAACGCGACCTCGGCGAGCAACGTCTCGAGCTTCGCGACGTCGTCCGCGCCGCGCAGCTGTCGCATCACGTGCGCGCATCCTTTGTCGACGATGCAAAATTCCTCGTCGTAAGACAGCTCCGGGTTCACCACCTCGGGCGGGGAGGATGCATGGCGGCGCGGGCGACGGCGACGGCGTCGCGGAGCGTCGGGCGACGACGCGCGCGGCCGCGGCACCGCGGCGGGCGTGGCGCGACACGACGCGCGCGCGATCATGACTGCTGACGAGGCGAATGAGATTTCGGACAGGAAAGAACTCGTCCTCGTCGACCGCGCGCGCTGTCGGCAGACCGCCGTGGATAGGATCGCGGCCGCCGGGGACGCGCACAACACGTCGCACACCGGCGCCATCGCGACATGGCCGCTCGAGCGGCGTGCGCGTCCCCAGCGACGGCCGCGGCGTCGCGCGCCTCGTCGCGGCGGCGCGACGAGCGAGGCGCGTCGCGGCGGCGCCACCGCGCGCCGTCGCGCGCGACGGCCGCGACCGCGAATGGCGGAAACGCGTCGGCGGAGGGATCATCGCCCTCGTCCTCGTCCTCGTCCTCCTCCTCCTCCTCCTCGCTTCTCCCGAAGCGGCGTTGGGCGGACATGACGACCGCGGAATTCGACGAGATGGACGCCTCGAACGTCATCGCGCTCCTCCCCGTGGGCGCGATAGAGCAGCACGGCCCGCACCTCCCCGTCTGCGTGGACGCGGCCATCAACGCGGGCGTGCTCGACGTCGCGCTGCGCCTCCTCCCTTCCGAGATTCCGCTCACGGTGCTCCCGGCGTTTCCGTACGGCAAGTCCGTGGAGCACGACGACTTCGCGGGGACGATATCGCTGAGCGCGTCTACGCTCATCGCGGCGTGGACGGACATCGGCGAGAGCGTCCACCGCGCGGGAATCGAGAAGCTCGTCCTCTTCAACTCGCACGGCGGTCAGGTGCGTTCTATACATTGGTCCCCATACGACCCCGTTCGCGTGGTGAACGCCGTTTCCTTAAGGACTTTGCCCGGCGTGTCTCTCCGCTCATCCCTCGCTTTCAAACCCCGCCCTCGACGCCTTTCAACTCCATCTGACGCCTTTCAACTCCACCCCGCCATCGCTTTGTATGGAACGACCCTCAGCCGCAGGTGATGGACATCGTCGCGAGAGACCTCCGTAAAAGGTTCGGGATGTTCGTCGTCTGCGTCAACTGGTTCTCGTTCGGCGTCCCGGAGGGTTTATACGACGACGAGGAGATCAAGCACGGGCTGCACGCGGGCGACGTCGAGACGAGCGTCATGCTGCATCTGCATCCGGAGTCGGTGACGATGTCGCGCGCGCGCGACTTCCCTTCGGCGGGGGCGGACATGGAGCGAGACTTTACGTATCTCTCGCCGGAGGGCGGCGGGATCGGGTTCGGGTGGCTCGCGCAGGATCTCAACCACGCCGGCGCGACTGGTAACGCATCGGAGGCGACCGCGGTGAAGGGCGAGGCGACGGTGGAGCACGCCGCGGAGAGACTCGTGGAGTTGTTGCGCGAGGTGCACGACTTCGATCCCGCGTGCGTGTTTCGGAAGGGCGCGGGGGAGTATTGCCAGGTGCGCTTTCGAAAGGTGTGGGAGGAGGACGAGGAGAGGGCGGGGGAGGGAGGGGGTCGGGCGAGGGAGGGGGAGCCGTCGCGGTATCGGTCGCACTACGGCGGGAATCGATGAGTCGACGGCGCGGCGCGGCGGCGGCGTCGCGAGACCACTGCGTACACTTACGAGACAGTATTCTTCTTGACGCACTCGCACGCGTGTCGTGACTTCCGGAATGATGCAGTTTTAATCGCCCTCCGACACAATCGAGGGAGCGCACTCCTCCGCCGCGCGAGGGACGCGCCGCTCGCGCGACGCGTCGCTCGTTCGCTTCGCGAGCGAACACCGCGCGCGCGATGACGACGACGACGACGACGACGACGACGACTTTCGCGTCGGTCGTCGCGACGCGCGGAGTCGTCGACGCGCGCTCGCGCGCTCGCCCTAATTTATTATCCTTCAGAGGAGGCGGCATCGCGCGGCGTAACAACGACGGACGCGTCGCGACGTGCCTCTCCGCGCCGCCGCGACGCGTCGTCGCGACCGGCGCGCGTCGCCGCGGCGCCCGCGCGCGCGGCGTCGTCGTCGTCGCCGCCGCATCCGCGTCTTCTTCGTCTTCGTCGTCGTCGTCGCCGTCCCCCGCGCGACCGCCGCGCGGTTCTCCGCCTCCGCGACATTCGACGGAGAAGCGCCCGGGGGACGACGCCTCCGCCTCCGCGCGGCGTCGCCGCGCGTCGCCGTACGGCACGCCGCCGTTCGCGCGCGTCCTCGCGGCGTCGATCCTCTTCGCCGCGTCGCTCGCGTCGCCGGCGCGCGCGAACGCGGCGGCGAGGAGGACCGCGTCGTCGTCGTCCGCGACCGCGACCGCGACCGTCTCGAGCGTCGAGCAGATGGTCTCGAGCATCGATCCGAACATCGTTCGGCTCCCGGAGCCGGTGTCGCGCGCGATCGACTCGAGCGCGCAGAGGGTCGGGAGGGAGATCCGAGCGTTCGCGCGCGGGTGCGAGCGCCACATCAAAGACCCGTGGTCGATCGAGGACGTGTGGCTCATCGTGCTCATGCAGCTCGCCATCGACAATTGGCGGCGACAGCTGTACGAGTGGAGGTTAAAGCGGCGACGACGCGTCGATGACGGCGGCGGCGAAGGCGACGAAGGCGGCGAGAAGGGGCCCGGCGAGATCGAACCTTTCGCGTTCGACGAGAACTCGTTCAAAGAGAGCCTCCTCGGGTGGCTCGGAGGGCCGATGAAGACGCTGCAGGCGGTGTGGGTCACGCTGTACGCGCGCGATAACGTCGTCGTGCGAATGTTCGGATTCGACGGCGGGTTCGCCGGCGGCGGCGTCGTCTCCCGCGGCGTCGGCGACTTCGACCTCGCCGTGTACACGCTCGGTCTCGGCGCGGTCGCGGTCATGTGCAACCAGAGGTGGCTCCCGGAGCTGTTGAGGACGAAGGCGAAGATCGCGGAGGCGTCGTTGCGGATCGTCCTCACGCGTCTCGTCGCCATCTTGCTCTCGCTCGGGCGCGTTCTCCTTCACACTGGTCCCCGTACGACCGCGTCGGCGCGGTGAACGCCGATTCTTAAGTACTTTATCTCCCGGCGTGTCTCTCCGCCCAGGGTCCCTCGCTTTCGATCACTGCCCCTATGACGCCTTTCAATCTCATCTGACGCCTTTCAATTTGACCCTGGTGCGATCATCACCCTCAGCTCGGTCGCCCGCGCGGTGGCGTTGCTCGGCATGCCCACGAGCAGCATCCTCGGCGTCGGCGGCGTCGGCGGTCTGACGTTCGGCCTCGCCGCGAAGGACGTCGTGGCGAACTTTTTGGGAGGGACGATGCTCGCGATCCTTCGCCCGTTCACGCTCGGGGAGGAGATTTTCGTGACCGGGGGGCAAGGGTTCAGGGGCAGCGGGACGCCGTCCGTGTCAGGCGCGTTCTATACACTGGTCCCCGTACGACCGCGTCGGCGTGGTGAACGCCGATCCTTAAGGGCTTTGCCCGTCGCATCTCTCCGCCCACCCCCCGCTTTCAATCCCCGCCCTCGACGCCTTTCAACTCCAACTGACGCCTGTCAACTCCACCCCGACATCGCTTTGTATGGAACGACCCTCAGACTACCTCGTGAAAGAGATCGGGTGGTACCAGACGACGCTCATCGCGAAAGACACCAAGCCGACCTACGTGCCGAACGGTGCGCGGCGAACCCCGAACCCTTCCTTTTTAGCCCTACCTACAAAACGCTCGACCCGACCGACGACGCGTTCGTTCGTTTCACCCCTCGTCTCGCGGCGTCCAGTCGCTCGGCGGTTTCCACGGTTTCAACCTCGCCTTCGACGCCGTTCGTTCATCGGACCGAAACCGAAACTTAAACCGCAGGGTACTTTCTCGGCGCCAACGTCATCAACGTGACGCGGATGACCGACCGCGTGTTGATCATCGAGTTTCGCGTGCGGTACTCGGACCGCCACCGCGCGATCCCGGCGATCCCGGACGAGATGGAGAAGTACCTTCGATCGCACCCGAAGACAAACGACCGGCGTCACCCCGTGCGCGTGAACCTGACCGGGTTCGCGGACGACTGCCTCAAGATCGGCGTCGAGGTGCACGTCCACAAGATGCCTCTGAACGCGCACCTCAAGGTTAAGAGCGAACTCCTAATGGGGATGATGGACATCGTGGAGAAGCACACGAGCGGCGTCGCGTTCCCGGTGGAGGTGGAGGATCCGTACGCGTTCGAGACGAAGAAGCGATTCGGGGGTTCCGTCGAATCGTTGCTCGCGGCGCGCGCGGACGCCGCGTGAAGAGAAGGACGACGGGGGGGGGGGACGGGAGAGGGCGAACGACGCGTCGCCCTCGTCTGCCCTCCCAGCCTCCTCTCGAGACTGTCGCCTGTATCATATCATATCATATCATATCGCACACGCATCGAATTCGTGGGGTGTTCGAACCAGATTATTCCCTGACTGAAGAAACGGCCGCCTGGCCGCGCGCGCGTCCAACCGTTGCGTTCGCTTCGAAATCACGACGCCGCGCGCCCCCCCGTCCAGAGCCGCGGCGCGCGGGGCGAGGCGCGCGAATCACGTCATGAGCGACGCCCGCGGCGACGGCGGCGGCGGCGGCGCGGCGCCGCCGCCGCCCGCCGAGCCCGGGGGTCGATGGGCCAGGGGCGCGGCGATACGCGACGGCGTCGCTCCCCGCGGCTCGGCCGACGTCGCCGACGACGCGAACAACGCCGCGTCCGTCTCCGGCCGCGCGGACGCGGGGTCGATACACGCGCACGAGGGCGAGACGTTGCGCGAGAAAGCGCTCGCGCAGAGAGCGGCGAGGCAGCGCGCGCTCGTGGAGGAGCGCCTGCGCAAGGGCGGCGTGGAAACGCGCGGCGACGGCGGCGCGGACGGCGACGGCGCGTCGGGCGGCACCGTCGCGGAGGAGGGCGCGCGCGTGGAGAACGAGATTCACACGCAGAGGGAGTCACGACGGCCGAACCGCAGGGCGGACAACACCGAGCGCGAGATCTCGGAGAAGCTCGACAAGCGCGTGAACGTCAAGTTCGAAGACGACGACGACGACGACGACGACGGCGGCGGCGGCGGCGAGAAGAAGCCCAGGGGCGCGGGTTGGGGCAAAGCGAAGCGAGCGCTCGAAGCGAGACGCATGGCGGTGCACCTCTCCAACGTCCACAACGACAACTGGACGGACGCGAACGCGCTTTTCGAGTACTACAACTCCACGTACTTCGAGAGCAAGCTCTCAGAGAACGTCACGTTCGGGTGGATCTCGCGCGACGAGCACGAGGGGAACGAGTTTCGGTACTGCCTGTGCTCCGCGGTGCCCGGGTGGTGGCACGGCGAACACAAAAATTTGATGTGCGGCGTCGCGTGCGACGTCGAACGCCGCCGCGGCGCGGCCGAGCGACGCAGCGTGCACATACGCATGCCGGAGGCGATGCGAAAGTTTAAGCTCACGAACATGACGAAAGAAGGTTTGTTGCACAGCATGATACACGCGTGGCTGTTCGTCACCGCGCAGATCGCGGACCACGAGCCGTTTTACGAACACGGCGAAAATTTTCGACGGAAGATGCACTCCATCAACAACGACACGCTGACGTTCGACGCGTTTCGCCCCACGGGCGGGTACGACATCTCGTTCAGCAACGTCGGCGACGTCGAGTTCGGGCACTTGCTCACGCAAGAGATGATGGACGCGCTGACTGTGGAGCACTACAAAGTGTTATACTTGGTGAGCAAATACTCGCGCTACGCCGAGCGACCGACGGAGAAGGAGCTCTGGGTTCGATTCCAACCGCTTCTGGTGCTGATGTACGAGCTCATCGTCGCGGGCGTCTTCGACTTCGACTACGCTCCCGCGAGCGCGATGGTCGCGGGATCGCGCGTGTACTTGAACACGACGCAAGAGGGGCGCGATAATCTCGACGATCTCGTCGAGGCGAAGCTCGTGCGCGCGATGCGTTCCATCGCGCACGACAAGCAACCCGTGGTGGCGTACCAAATCACCGAAGCCGGGATGGCGTCCCTGCGCGAGTCCCCGCTCACGTCCGCGGAGCGCGACGAGATCGACGACGTGATATACGACCCGACCGGGTCGCTCCTCATGGTGTCGTGGGAAGACGACGCGTTTAAGCTGAAGTCGGCGCTCGGATACTGCGTCGACAGCGGAATCACGGAGACGGAGGACGTGTCGTACGTGTCGTCGCCGTACCTCCCTTACACGCTGCGCGACCTCTCGAAGCCGCTCGCGTCGAACGCGCACCGCGCGGGGGAGGCGGCGCTGGGGGGCAGCAACGTTCTGGACGAGTTGGACGTGCAGGTGACGCTGTCGCGGCTCGTCGTCCTCGTCGGCGAGTGGATTCCGTTCGGGTGTAACCAGGTGCGTTCTGCGCGATCGTTTCGTTTCGTTTCGTTTCGTTTCGTCATTCACCCACCGCCCCTCGGTTTCGACAGACAGTTCATCGCCCTCCCCCCTTTCGACTGACCGATGAACGCTTCGCTTTCGCGCGTGACGACCCTCATCAGATCATGCAGCTGACGCAGAAGCTCGGCGCCGCCGAGCGAATCAAAGGGGGGTACTTCTCGAGCGTGATCGACGCGCACAGCACGGAGACGACGCTGGAGGTGCCGGTGGGTCTTACGAAGGTGAACGTGAACAGTTTCGACGCCGCGCAGTGGATCAACATCGAGGCGGAGGTGGAGTTCCCCGAGGACGAGGGCATCGTGCAGGTTGAAAATTTCGGTATTCGGTATCAACGCGACGGCGTGACGTTGTACGGGTTGAAAGTCGAGGCGATCATGGACTCGGTGTTGAACGACCTGAGTCTGGATAACCTCGCGCGCGTGATGACGGACATTCACCAGGACAGCAGCAAAGTCACGGAGTCGCTCACGTCGAAGCACCAGCAGAACATGTTGCGGATGGTGTTCAACGGGAACCAGGAGAACCGGAACAAAGTCAACGTGTTCATCGCGGAGAAAATAACCCCGAAGCTCCGAGCGTTACGATACCTCGACGGCGACGCCCTCGAAGCGGAGCTGAAGCAAGTCATAGGGGACACCCAGCACGCGTTCGACATCACGGAGAACGACGTCGTCATCTTCGGCGACGCCGGCGTCTTATTCGCCGGCCCCGATTGCATCCGACACGAGACGCTCCTGCTCGCGTACCTGGCGTTGAAGTCGCGAGAGGACTTCGTGATGAACTTCTTCAACCGACTGTTCATCATGGCGGACCAGCTCAAGACGCAGCAGGAGATGATCGATAAGTACCACGAAGACCCGACGCACGTGGCGACGATTCGAAATAATTTAGGCGTCATCAACGAGGATTGCATCATGCTCGAGGAGGTGATGCGATCGCTCGCGAGTTCCGTGGAGAAGGACGCGCTCGCGCCCGAAAACGTCCCGACGACCAAGGCGGGGAAGCGCCTGTACCACATCATGCAGATCCCGCAGATGGAGCGGAACTTGCGAGGGCGCGTTCAAGACTGCGACAAGCAAGTCGCGGCGATTCGAAACGAGATCGGCTTTCTGGATGGGCAAATCACGAACGTCGCGCGCGCGTTGCAGCGAAAAGTCAACCTCGACACGAAACAGCTGTACGTCGAGTGCGCGTCGGCGATCAAAAAGACGAACCCGATCAGCGCTCGCGACGCGATGACCGCGCTCGCGTGCGGATGGCTCGCGTTCAAGATTCTCGATCGAACGACCGGGGAGTGGACGGTGATTTGGCAGAGCTGGCTCAAGTACGACGTGACGTATCCGCTCATCCTCCACCCGGACGCGCCGTGGTTTTGGATCAACATGACGGCGTTTTTCATCCTCGCCGTCGCCACGTACGCGTTCGTGTACCTCAAGACCGAGCAAGCGGCGGGCACGGTGCACTTCCACGCGACGTTCGACGCGAAGATCCGCGTCGCGAAACTGTACGCGTACCTCCGCGAGCGCGGCTTGCAGACGGAGACGATCACCTCGGAGGCGGACGGCGACGCCGTCATGACTGAGTTTTCGTACGTCGACGAGATGGGCGCGAGGCTCTGGGAGCACTACGTCCCGCGGATCGTGATGATGGTGGACGTCAAGAACGGCGTCCTTCGATGGGCGGACATCACCATCGCCAAGCCCGCGAGCACGGCGGCGCGGATCTTCCCGCGCGAGCTCCGGTCCGTCCTCGCCGCGGATCTCGACAGAAACGACGTCCTCGTCGACGTCGACGGCGGGAAGCGCATCCCGCGGCAAACCAACGCGATCACGCTGCTCGCGCGCGAGGAAGGCCGGGGCCACGACCGAGAGGTATCGCTGGAGGAGCGAACGGTGTTGCGCCTCCGAGAGCAGCTCGCGCTGAAATTTTGTTACAAGGTGGAGAACTTGGTTCGCGTGGAGACGAGGCGCGTCGTCGACGGCCGCGACGCGGAGGAGCCCATCGTGGACGACGCGCAAGTCGTGGCGCTGCGGCATTACGAGAGGCTCGCGGTGACGTTCCGCGGGAAGCCCGACCCGGGGATGTCGCTGTACGCCGCGCAGTTGAAGCACGTGCAGAGCGCGCAGGCGTCCGGGCGGAAGGTGCATCTGCACGAGATGAAGAGGAAGGGCGACGGCGTCGCGTATCTCAAGTACGGCGACGACGTCGAGGAGGAGGACCTGCTGTACGACTCGCGGGTGTGAGAAGAAACCGATAACCGACGCGCGAGGAGCGTTTTTATTTACTAGAAGATAGCGTAGTCTATGATATACGCGCGACGTGATGAGACTAGTGAACTACCTACTCGCGATAATACTTGCTCCCCTCGAACGTCTCCCAGTCCTGCGGCGCGTCCCCCTCGGCGGCGTCCCGGGTTCCTCGAGCGCCGACGCCTCGCCCCGTCTGAAACGGATCGTCCTCGTCAGCCGCCCCCTCTACCTCTTCCTCTTCGTCGGCGTCGTCGTCGTCTTCCTCGTCGTCCTCCTCGTCCATCCACGCCCCTCCGCCTTCGAACGCGGCGTCGCCCACGCCGTCTGGATCCCACCACAGCCGCACCGCCGACGTCGCGCGCCCCCCCAGCTCGTCGTCCCCGACGTCGGCCTGACACGTCCGCAGCGTCGCCGCGCCGCCGCCGCCGTCGTCGCCGACGCGAACGACTTCCATGACGCATCCGTCGCACCGGCCTTCGAGGCATAGCGCGCTCGCGGCGTCGCGCGACACGACGCCGAGACGCATCGCCGCGGCGAGGACGTTCTCGCCGGGGCGCAACGCGACGGACGTCTCCGCGACGTCGTCGTCGCCGCCGTCCGGACCGGGGGTGGCGAACGTGACGACGACGGCGCCGTCGACGCCCCCATCCTCCTCCTCCTCCGCGGCGGCGCGCTCCTCCAACGCGACGATCGCGCGCTCGAGCGCCTCCGCGAGCCGCGCGAGCGCCTCCGCGCGGTCCGTCGTCAGCGACAGCGTCCCCTTCAACTTGGCCTTGGCTCGGAGCAGCGCGCGCGCGTCGTCGTCGCATCCGCTCGCGTCGCGCACGATTCGAATCGCGGCGGCGTCGAGCTCGACGCCGCGGTGGACGAGGCGCTCGCCGCGCGCGATGACGCGCTTCGCGCGCGCGCGCACGTCCTCGAGCTCCGCGCGGAGCGCCGCGGCTTTCTCGGACGCCGCCGCGGAGGGCGACGACGACGACGACGACGACGACGGCGACGCGGTCTCGCCCTCGTCGTCGTTCGCGGACGACGGAGACCCGCGCCGAGCGGAGGACGAACGCGACGACGACGACGACGGCCCTCGAGCGACCGCCGCCGCGCGTCCGACGCCGCGCCACCGCGCCGCCGCCGTCGACGCGACGGCGCTCCGCGGCGCGGCGCGCGGCGCGACCGCGACCGCGGCCGCCATCGCCGCGCGGCGCGTGGAGCCGCTGGCCGCCCGAGGCGATGGAAGAAAATGGCAGCGCGCGTGCAGATGCAGCGCCACTTGTCGTCGTCGACACCCTGGATACACCGTGGATAACGCCGTCGCCGCCGGCCACTTCCGCCCTCGCGCGTCGAGCCGACACGCCGCCAACGCCGACCAAAATGGCATCGTTCACCCTCACCGCGTCGTCCGCGATCGCGACGCCGCGCGCGCGCTTCGCCGCGGGGGGCGACGCCTCGCGCGCCGAGCTCCGCGCGCGCGCGCGCGCCCCCGCGCGATCGTCGTCTCCTCGCGATCGCGCCTCCGCCGTCGTCGCGCTCGCCGCGGCGACGAAGACGCCCAAGCGCGTCGTCATCGCCGGCGCGCCCGCGTCGGGGAAGGGCACGCAGTGCGAGCTCATCGTCGAGAAGTTCGGCCTCGTGCACATCTCCGCGGGCGACCTCCTCCGCGCGGCCGTCGCGGAGGGCACCCCGGCGGGGCTCGAGGCGAAGGCGTACATGGATCGCGGCGACCTCGTGCCGGACGAGGTCGTCGTGACCATGGTGAAGGACGCGTTGGATTGCGAAGAGGCTGAGGAGAACGGGTGGCTCCTGGACGGATACCCGCGCAGCGCGTCGCAGGCGGACGCGATCGAGAAGGAGGGGATCACCCCGGACGTGTTCCTCCTCCTGAACGTCCCGGACGAGATGCTCATCGAGCGCGTGGTGGGGAGACGACTGGACCCGGAGACGGGGGCCATCTACCACGTGAAGTTTTTCCCGCCGCCGGAGGACGTCGTCGACAGGCTGACGATTCGATCGGACGACACGGAGGAGAAGGCGAAGAACCGCCTCGCCGTGCATCACTCGAACGTGGAGGCGGTCGTCGGGAGGTACGAGGGGAAGATCAGAGAGATCGACGGCGACCGCGCGAAGACGGAGGTTTTCGCGGAGATCGCGTCCATCCTCGACGAGATGTGAACGCTCGATTCGACGCGACGCGAAGCGCTTCCGTGATGAATGAGGTTTGTTATGTGTACACGCATCTGGTTGAAAACAACGCCGACAGCGCGAATGCGCGCGGAGTATCGCCTCCCTCCCTCGCTTCACTTCTTCGCGCCGCCGCCGTCGCCGCCGCCCGCCGCGACGAACGCCTTCCCTTTCGCGATGGACCCTCGCAGCTCCTCGCACGCCTTCTCCAACCCAACGCGTTCGCCCGGCGTCATCCGCCCGAGCCCCGCGATCTGCTCCACGCCGCGCCGCCCGAGCCTCACCTTGGACGCGAAGAACTCCAAGCCGCGCGCCTTGATCTCGGAGCCGCCGCCGCCGTCGACGTACGCGCATCCCCACGCGCCGCGCTCGCCGGCCAAACCTCGCAACGCGAGATCGGCAAACTCCGCGGCGGCGGCGGCCATCGAGAGCGTCGCGCTGCCCGCGCCCGCCTTGGCCTCCACGACCTCGGTCCCGCCGTTCTGAATCCGGTCCGTCAGCGATGCGATCTCCTTTTCGCTGAAACCGCCGCGAGGGAACGGTTTCGTCTGCGACAACAGCGGGAGTATCGTGACGCCCGCGTGCCCGCCCACCACGGGGACGTCGTACGAGGGCCGTTCTATACAAGCGAAAGTCGGGGTGGAGTTGAAAGGCGTCAGGTGGAGTTGAAAGGCGTCGAGGGCGGGTATTGAAACCGTGGGATGGGCGGAGAGATGCGCCGGCAAAAGTCCTTAAGGATCGGCGTTCACCACGCGAACGCGGTCGTATGGGGACCAGTGTATAGAACGCACCTGACGCGCGGCGGCGTTCGCCATCCTCTTCGCCCCCGACGGCGTCCGCGACGAACGTCCGCGCACGCATGACGTCCAGGTGCGTCACGCCCATCAACTTCTTCGGGTCGTACACGCCGCGCGTCTTCAAAACCTCCGCGGCGATCGGCACGGTGGAGTTGACTGGGTTTGAGATGACGAGAAGTATCGCCGCCGGCGCGTGCGTCGCGACGGCGGCGGTGAGGTCGCGAACGATGCCCGCGTTGACGTTGAAGAGGTCGTCGCGCGTCATCCCGGGCTTCCGCGGGACGCCCGCGGGGATCAGGACGACGTCCGCGCCGTGGAGCGCCGCGCCGAGCTGCGTATCGCCGACGAAGCCGTCGACGCGCGCGGCGCTGTCGACGTGCGAGACGTCCGCGGCGACGCCCTTCGCGAGCGGCGCGACGTCGAAGAGGCGGAGGCTCGTCACCATCGGATGGCGCTTCATGAGGAGCGACAGCGGCTGGCCGATCCCGCCCGCGGCGCCGAGGATCGCGACGGCAAACCCGCCGGAGGAGGAGAACGAGGGGGAGGCGGCGACGGGCGCGCGCGTGAGGTGGCGCGTCATCGTCGCCACGCGTCGCGCCGCGCACGACGTACGCGGGGTTTCGGACGCCATCTCGAGGAAGGATCTCGAGGATTACGGTCGGTCGCGAGGAGCGGTGTTCGACGCCGGACCGAGTCGGAGCGGACGACGCGCGCTCTCGCGGCCGGCGTGCGCTCTCGCGGGGGAGTGTGGCGCCGCGGGGACGGTCGCGGGGGTCCGACCGTGCGCGTCGGAGAGTGCGCCCAGGAGACGAGACGCCCGCGAAGAAATGACATCGCTGCCGCTTGGCGCGCCTCGGTTGTTCCGCCTGTTCCGTCGTCCGCGTCCTGTCTCTTGGTGGCCGATTTGAACGCGTCCTGTTCCTCTCCGCGCACACCACCGCGCGCGCGCGCTCGCTCGATCGCGCCGCCGCGATGGAGCGTCCGCGCTCCGCACTCTCGCGAGGTGCGCGTCGCCCTTCGCCCGCGTCGCTCGCGAGGCCCTTCACCGCCAGACGTCGTCGCGCGGAATGACTTTTTCCCTCTTCGATCGATCGATCTACCGATCTCTCGTGCCCACCCCGCTGACCGACGCCCCCCCCCCCCCGCCCCCGCGCCCGCGCCTCCGACGCGTTCGTCTTCGTCGCCCGCAGGCGGGATGTCCGTGCCGCAGAGCATCGCGAGCGTCCCCGCGCCGCCGCGCCCCGGGACCGCGTCTCTCCGCGGCGGGCCGACGACGACGACGACGCGACCGGGGACCGGGTTCAACGGCGGCGGGGCCGGGTTCCGACCGAACGCTGGCTCGATGCCGTCCCTCTCGCGCCCGGCGACGCAGGCGGCGACGGGGGGGCGCGCCGCCCTCGGCGCGGCGACGCCGACCGGCGGCGTGCACGGCGGCAGGCGAGTCCTCGACGCGAGTTATTTTTTAAACCGGCTGCGTCGGAAAAACCGCGAGGTGCAGACGGAGAGCTCGAAGCTCCGCGACGAGCTCGAGAGCCGCAGCGCGGGGGACAGCGCGCACGACTTCATCACGCGCAGGCACGACGCGCTGACGCGCGAGGTGGCCGAGCTCAGGGCGCGGCTCGCGGAGCAGAACATCGTGCTGGAAGCCGTCGCGGCGAGCGGCGGCGGCGGCGGCGGGTCGGGATCAGGAGTGGGCTCGGGCCCCGACGAGATCGCGCGACTCGCCGCGGAGACGACCGCGCGCAACGCGGACGACCGAAAGCGCGTGGACGCGGTGTTCAACGAGCGCATCGCGGTCGAGCAGTCCGCGAAAGAGCTCGAGGCGCAGGTGCGGAGTTACCAGGAGAAGACGAAAGGGATGATCGACCAGTTGCCGCCGGCGCGGCGACGCGAATACGAATCGCTCGCTGAGAGAAACGCGACGTTGCAGGCCGAGGTGGCGAAGATGGAGGCCGCGCTCGAGAAGGCGTCGAGCGAGCTGTCCGCCGCGGAGCACGAGCTCGCGCGGGATCAGATCAAGCAGCGGGAGCTCGCGCTGCGGGACACGCTGTCGTCGCTGACGGCGAGAAAGCGCGAGTTGAAGACGGACGAGGAGCGCTTAAAGCTGTCGCCGAGCGATCAGCGCGCGCGGCTCAAGGAGCAAATACGCGCGCACAACGAGGAGATCGCCGCCGCGGAGATTGAGATCGCGGAGCTCCAGAAGCTCGTTCGCAAGGGCGAGAGCAAGCTGCAGGAGGTGCGGGTTGACTTGAACGACCAACGCGGCGAGGGCGGGCTCGACGACGCGGACAAGTACGACAAGGCGCGTTCATGCTCACACTGGTCCCCATACGACCCCGTCCGCGTGGTGCACGCCGTTCCTTGAGGACTTTCTCTCCCAGCGTGTCTCTCCTCCCACCCCTCGTTTTCAATCCCGACGCACACACCTCGACGCCTTTCAACTCCACCCCTGACGCCTTTCGACTCCGCCCCGACGTTCGCCCGCACGGACCCTCGACCCTAAGCTTCTGAGCCAAGAGAAGGAGCTCAACGCGTTCATCGACGGCTTCGACGGGTCGAGAGCCGCGGCGCTGAACGACGTCGCCGCGCGCAAGGACGCCATCGTGCGCCTGCTGGAGAAGATCTCCAGGAACTTACTCGTGAAGGGCAACGTCCCCGACAAGGCGCGGTTCGACGCGATGCGAGGCGAGTTGGAGTATAAAAAGACGCAAGTCGGACACGCGACGGCGACGTCCGCGCGGCTCGAGGAGGAGAAAGCCTTGCGCCAGGCGGAACTCGAGAAGATCGGGACGCTCGAGGAGAAGATCGCGACGGAGCTGGCGGAGCTGGAGAAGAAGGCGGTGGCGTTGAACGCGGAGATGAAGGGCTTCGACGACGTCGACGGGCTTCGAGCGGACGCGGAGAAGACCAAGGCGAGGCTCGAGCGCGAGCGCGTCTCGTACGGCCAGCGCGAGGCGGCGACGAGGGAGCTCGTGGACGCGAAGGTCAAGGCGCACGACGCGAAGCGCGAGCAGCTGCGATCGAACGCGGCGTACAAGGAGCTCGAGAAGCTCGAGGTGAAGATGCGCGTGCTGGAGCAAGGGAACCACGGGATGCGCGAGTACGTCGACGCGAGAGAGGCGGAGAGCGACGTGGGGACGCTGATGCACAGCGTGGACGAGGTGTACGACGAGTTGAACGCGCTGTTGCAGAAGAAGGCGGCGTACGCGTAGGAGACGGGACGGCGGGCGAGGGCGAGGTCTTTGCGGCGCGCGTTACGTTTAAAAAACCAAAAGTATTCTTTCGTCAGCTGTCGCTGTCGTCGTCTCCGAGGGTCGTTCATTTGACAAAAAAAGTTCATCGGTCAGTTGAAAGGAGACGCGATCAAGTGTTGAAACCGGGCGATGGGTGAAACACGTTTGTATAGAACGCACCTGATACACGAGCACAGCACGTCGCCCTCAGATCCGCGCGCGCTCGGCCCGGCGTCGCGTCGTCTCCTCCGCGCGCGCGCTGCGGAGTCGTCCGACCTCCCCCCCCCCCCCCTCCCTCCGCGTCGCGTCGAGATGAACTGCGAGGTCTTCACCCTCCCCCCCCTGCGGTGCGAGGCGCGCCAAGCGAAAGAGGCGCTCCGCGCGTTGACGCACACCATCCTCCTCGCGCGCGCGCTCGGCCCGTGCGCGCCATCGGACGTCGACAGCGCGCTGTTCCCTGACCTGACGTACGTCACCTGCGGCGACGCGGACGTCGAGCGCGTCGTCGAGGCGCGGCTCGGCGCGTTCGCGTCGTGGACGGCGAAGCGCGGCCGCGACGTCGCGCGGCGCGGCGGCGACGCGCGAGAGATCTACGCGCGCGTCTGCGTGTCGTTCTTCGAGCGCGACCGCGGCGACCGCGGCGGCGGTCTGGGCGGGTCCGGGTCCGGGTCCGGGGCGTGGGAGCAGTGGCGGATACCTATCGAGGTGACGCTCGAGAGCGGCGACGGCGGCGAGGGCGACGACGCGGCGGCGGCGAGGGCGAGAGAGGAGCGGTCGCTCGCGCTCCGGGACGAGATTCGAGGCGCGATCACGCACGCGCTCACTCTGGCGAACGAACGCGTGGCGCACGTGCCGCCGGTGACGCGCGCGGGCGCGGTCTCGTTCCCGTTCGAGATATCGCTGCCGGGCGACGGCGCGTCGGGGACGCTCGGGACGCTCAGGCGGGTGATGCTCGCGTCGTCCCCGCCCGCGATGCTGACGTGAGCGACAGCGGCGGCGGCACGGCGAATCGTTTCATTCATTCATCTTTCATTCTACCATATACCCTAGCTGGCATGAGTCAGAGACGCGCGCGCTCGACGACGCGAAAGAAGAGAAGAGCGGAGATGCCGCGACGGACGCGTCGGTTGTCGTCTCAGCCCTCGGGGCGTGACCACCCTCCGCGCTCGCTCGCGCGCTCGCGCTTCGCCCGCTCCCCCGCTGAGAGTCGTTCCGTACGGGCGAAGAATGTGGGGGTGGAGTTGAAAGGCGTCAGAAGCGGAGTTGAAAGGCGCCGAGGGCGGGGATCGAAAGCGAGGTGTGATGGGCGGAGAGACGCGCGCGCCGGGAGAGAAAGTCCTTAAGGATCGGCGTTCACCACGCCGACGCGATCGTATGGGGACCAGTGTGATAACAGAACGCGCCTGAGACGACGCGCCGCGCGACTGCATCCGCGTCGTCGCGCCTCCCCGCGCGTCTCAACGCCTCCATCTCTCTCCGCGCGAGGTACTCCTCCCGCGTCGCGCGCGCCTCCGCATCGCTCGCGCGCCCGTCGATGACCTTTCGCACGCGCGCCTGAAACGCCACCTCGTCGGCCGTTACCAGCGTCTCCATCTCCGAGACGCGTCGCTGAGGAGTCACGTCAGGGTGGAGTTGAAAGGCGTCAGTTGGAGTTGAAAGGCGTCGAGGGCGGGGTTTGAAACCGTGGGGTGGGCGGAGAGATGTGCCGGGAAAAGTCCTTAAGGATCGGCGTTCACCACGCCGACGCGGTCGTATGGGAACCAGTGTGAGATAGAACGCACCACCGGAAACCACGTCGGCGCCATCCATCCGCCGTCGTCGACGGCGAAGCCGAGCGCGCGCGCCGGCGCGCTCGCGTCCGACGCCGGGTCGAGGATCCAGTGGATACCGCCGCAGAGCGACCCGAGCGCGAGCCCGCCCGCGAGCGCGGACCTGCGGTCGCGCCACCACGACGCGCACACCGCGCCCGCGGCGAATCCGCCGACGAAGGCGTCGATCGCGTCGCCGTCGCTCTGCCGCACGAGCCGGCTCGCCTCCTTCCCGGACGCGAACATCCCCGCGACGACCGCGCAGTTCCCCGACGTGTTCGCCATGATCGTCGCGTAGTGGATCGACTCGCGGTACGCCGCGAGCGCGCCGCCGCCGGCGAGGCCGGCGAAGAACCCCGCCGCGGTCGTCCGCGCGACGCGATCGTCCCATCCCGGGTTGCGCAGCGGGCCGTCGCGGCGCGGCGGGCCGAAGACGCGCTCGAGCGGGTTTTTCGGCGGGCGCGACGGCGGCGGGTTCGGCGCCGGCGCCGCGGACGGCGCGGACGTCGACGACGCGTTCCCCATGCTCGCGGCGCGAGGAGAGGACGGCCGGCGGCGTCGGCGCCTGTGACGCGGTCAGATCAGGTGCCAACTTTCACTTCGACGACGAGTGGCTCGCGCGCCTCGCTGGCGAGATATTCCTTCGCGCGCCTCGGCGGGCGTCGGCGCACTCCACGCCCGCGGAGCGCTTCGCGGCTCACGGCGGCGATGACGTCTCGCTCCGCGACGGTCGCGGCGATCGCGCCGCCCGAATTCGCGCGCGTCCGCGCGACGTCGCGCGTCGCCGGCAGCCTTCCTCGCGCGGCCGCGGCCTCGAGAAATGAAGATGGCGCGCGTTTATCCTCCTCCTCCACCCCAGGCGGCGTCGATCTCGCGACGACGACGAGCCGACGCGCGTCCTCGCGCCGTCGCGTCGTCCTCGCGCCGCCGCCCGCGGCGACGAACCCAACCGACGCGTGGCTCGCGGAGGTGGACGCGGACGGTCGCGTCCCCGCGGGCGCGACGCGCGCGCCTCGACGCATCGTCGTCTTCGTCGAGCCGTCGCCGTTCTCGCACGTGAGCGGGATGAAAAATCGATTCCTCCGCCTGATCGAGAACCTCACCGAGCTCGGCGACGACGTCGTCGTCATCACCCCGGACCGGAACCCGCCAGCGGAGTACGCCGGCGCGGAGGTCATCGGCCTCCACGGCTTCGCCTTGCCGTTCTACCCCGGGAACACGCTCTTGTTGTCGTACGCGAGAGATCCGAGGGTAGAGGCGCTGTTCAGGTACGTTCTTTACAAACGTTTTTCACCCATCGCCCGGTTTCAACATTTGATCGCGTCCCCTTTCAACTGACCGATGAACATTTTTTTTATGGAACGACCCTCAGAACGAACCCGCCAGACCTGATCCATTGCTCCTCCCCCGGCGCGCTCATCTGGACCGCGACCGGGCTCGCGGAGAAGTACAAGATCCCGCTCGTGCAGTCGTACCACACGCACATCCCGCACTACATCCCGCAGTACACCGGCAGCACGTTCCTCGTGAAGCCGATGTGGGACTTCATCCGCCTGTGGACGTCCAAGTCGGGTGCGTTCTCGGTGGTTTTCCAAACGTTTTTCACCCATCTTAGCTCGGTTTCAACACTCACTTGATCGCGTGGGTCCCTTTCAACTGACCGGTGAATGTATTCCATATTATCGTATGGAACGGCCCTCGTCGTCAGACGTCACGATGGTCACGTCCACGATCTTGGAGGACGAGCTGAAGAGCGAGGGGTGCCCGAGACTCGAGGTGTGGCAGAAGGGCGTGGACACCGTCGCGTTTAACCCGAAGTTTCGCTCGGAGGAGATGCGCGCGAGGCTGCGCGGGGGGCGGAAGGGCGGCAAGATCATCGGCTGCGTCGGTCGACTCGGCGCGGAGAAGAATCTCTACGCGCTGAAGGAGATTCTCGCCAAGGTGCGTTCTATACACTGGTCCCCATACGACCGCGTCGGCGTGGTGAACGCCGATCCTTAAGGACTTTTGGCGGCGTCTCTCTGCGCCCACCCCTCGCTTTCAATCCCCGCCCTCGACGCCTTTCAACGCCACCTGACGCCTTTGAACTCCACCCCGACGTTCGCTCGTACGGAACGACCCTCAGTGCCCGGAGGGTACGAACCTCGCCATCGTGGGCG
The DNA here is from genome assembly GCF_000151265.4 of Micromonas pusilla CCMP1545. NCBI lineage: Eukaryota > Viridiplantae > Chlorophyta > Mamiellophyceae > Mamiellales > Mamiellaceae > Micromonas > Micromonas pusilla. The sequence continues at coordinate 159,238 of NW_003315885.1, forward strand.
ACGGCCCGGAGAAGGCGAAGCTGGAGGAGCACTTCGCGGGCACCAACGCGCACTTCACCGGGATGATAACCGGCGACGATCTCGCGGCGGCGTACGCGAGCTTGGACGTGTTCGTCATGCCGAGCGAGTCGGAGACGTTGGGGTTCGTCGTCATGGAGGCGATGGCGAGCGGCGTCCCCGTCGTCGCCGTGCGCGCGGGCGGGCTCCAGGACATCCTCACGAACACCCCCGAGGTTGGCCAGCTGTACCCGAGCGGGGATTACGACGAGGCCGCGAGGCTCACGACGGAGCTGCTCGTGGACGACGCGGAGATGGCGCGGCAGCGGAGGAGCTGCAGGGACGCCGTCGAGGAGTGGGGGTGGATGGCGTCCAACACGAAGCTCCGCGACCTTCAGTACGCGAGAGCGTACCGCCGGCACAAGCGCAACGAGAAGATTCGCATCTTTCTCGACCTCGTCGGCGCGCGTCGACGCGTCGCGGCCGTCTTCGAGGCGCTCATGAACGCGCAGTGGGGGCTGCAGCTGTGCGCGTACGTCGCCGCCGTCGTCGCGTTGCGCGCCGCGCGCGAGCTCGTCGTCGCGCACGGCGTCGGCGCCGCGCTGTCCGGCCCCGCGTGGGTCGCCGCGGCGCAGTCCGTCGCGACCGCGTCCGGGCCGTTCGGTCCCGCGGTGATGGCGTCCGCGGTGGCGGCGGCGTCGCTGATCCCCTTCGTCCCCGCCGCGCCGATGTACGCGGCGTCAGGGTTGATGTTCGGGACGGCGCAGGGCGCGTTGATATCGCTCGTCGGCGCGCTCGAGGCGGCGGCGATCGCGTTCGCCATCACGCGGCGGAAGGGCGTCGCGAACGTCGCGTCGTATCTCGCGACGGGCGCGGGGTTCGGCGCGCCGGCGCGGCGATTCGTGAGGAACCAGCTCAAGAAGATTGAGACGTTTCTGGAGGGCGACGGCGGCGGCGAGGGCTTCGGGACGTTCGCGAAGCTCGTCGCGTACCGTCTCGTCCCGCACGCGCCGTTCACGGTGGCGAACTACTTGTTGGGGCTCACGAAGGTTCCCGCGACGACGTTCCTCGCGTCGACGCTGCTCGGCACCGCGCCGTGGGCGCTCTTCTTCGCGCTCGTCGGCAGCGCGGGCAACGCGTTCGTGAAGAACGGCGCGTTGTGGGACGCCGCGAGCGCGGTGGCGTCGGGCGCGGACGTCGCGCTGGCGCTGACGATCGGGTGCGTGCTCGCGGCGCCGGCGGTGGCGAAAGCGGCGACGGAGAGCAACCGCGCGGCGATGGCGTGACGCGATGTGCGGCGGCGGTATTAATACCGAGCGTATTCCTTCCGTCTGCGGGTGTGCGCGCGAGAAGAACGCATCCCCCGAAAGAAAAATATCATAATGTGTGGCCTAAAAAGAAAAATTAAAAGTGAGTCGGTACTACAGTAGGTGTCGGTACTCCGCGCCGCGTCGAAATGAATGACCCCCCCCCCCTCCCTCCGCCGCCGCCGCTGGACAAGGTCGGCGCGTATCTCCGCGCGCGCGGCCAATCGCGGGACGACATGTCAGCATACGCCACGTCAGCGGACGCCGGCGTCGCGACGCGTGTACTTGTTCAGCCAGTACGTGGACGTCTTCCGCTTCTCCGCGTCCGCGAACGCTCGACCGACCGTCCCCGCCGCGCCCACCTTCTCGGTGACCTCGTGCCTCGCGTCCCTCGCCTTGGCCGCCGCCGCGGCCGCCGCGGCGTTCGAGCTCGACGAACTTCGCCCGGGGATGCGAAGCATCGGCAGCCTCGCGCGCGCGCGCCTCGGGGTCGAGGGTCCACGCGAAGCGATGATATCGGGGTGGAGTTGAAAGGCGTCAGGTTGAGTTGAAAGGCGTCGCGGTCGGGCATCGAAACCGTGGCGCGCGCGGAGAGAATCGCCTCGCCGGGAGAGAAAGTCCTTAAGGAATGAAGTTCACAACGCGAACGCGGTCGTATGGGAACCAGTGTGAGACAGAACGCACCGCATCTTCTCCGAGACGGGCGCGACGACGCGCGGCGGCGAGCCCTTCCTGAGCGCCTCCGGCTTCACCGTCGGCGCGGTCGGTTGAAACGGTCGGCGTTCAACCGTCACATCCGTCGGCGGCGTGCGAGGGTCGCAGGGCGGCGGCCGCGGGCGCGCGTCGGCGGCGCGACGCGCGTTATTTATCGAGTTCGTCGACTCGGTCAGCGCCGCGCGGCGGACGCGTCCCGGGTAGTCGGGCAGCGTCGGCTCTTCGTCGTCGTCGTCGACGACGCGCGCGGACGCCGCCGCCGCCGCCGACGACGACGCGTGATGATCGACTCTCGGCGGCTTCGACGCCGTCGTCGCGGCGTCCGCGGGCGCGGGCGCGACGACGAAGGAGCGCGTCGCCGCGCGGCGCTCGAGCGATCGGCGAAATAAGGGTCGTTCTATACAAGCGAATGGCGGGGTGGATTTCAAAGGCGTCAGTTGAAGTTGAAAGGCGCCGAGGGCGGGGAATGAAAGCGAGGGGTGGGCGGAGAGATGCGACGGGCAAAGTCCTTAAGGATCGGCGTCCACATCGCCAACGCGGTCGTATGGGGACCAGTGTATAGAACGCACCTAACGGCCGCGGATTCGCCGCCGCCGCCGCCGCCGCGTCCGCGTCGCGCCCGTCGGCGACGCCTCGCGCGAGGACGCGCTCGAGCGCGGACGCCGGCGCCGGTCTCGCGACGACCGCGGGCGGCGGAGGGGTCTCGTACGCGCTGAAGCGCGCGCGCGCGTTCGAGACGACGTCGCGCCTCGGGGAACGCCTCGGGGAACGCGCGCGTCCGCCTCCGCGCCGTCCGCTGAGGGGCGTTCCATACGAGCGAACGTCAGGGTGGAGTTGAAAGGCGTCAGAAGCGGAGTTGAAAGGCGTCGATGGCGGGGAATGAAAGCGAGGGGTGGGCGGAGAGAGACGACGGGCAATCCTTAAGGATCGGCGTTCACCACGCCGACGGGGTCGTATGGGAACCAGTGTGAGATAGAACGCGCCTGAAACCGAATCCGGCCGCCTCGTCGACTTCTACCGACGGACGATTCCGATTCGGACGACGCATCATCGTCCGGTCGTCGCCGCTTCCGGCGCGTCCGCATATCGGCGGCGCGGCGACGCGCGCTTCCGCGACCGCGGCCGCGGTCGCGGTCCTCGCCGCCTTGGCGTCGCGGTCGATATGCGCGCGGCGCGTCTCGAAGTCGTCGTCGACCGTCGAAGTCGTCGTCGTCGTCGACCTCGTCTCCCTGAACGCGCGTTGACCCCGCGGCGCCTCCCCCGCGCTCCCGACGCTCGCGACGCTGTCGCGCGCGACGCGCGCTCTCCCCGCATCGCCGTCGGGCGATATCCGCGTCTTCGTCAGCGTCGAGCTCGCGCAGCCCATGGGCCGCGCGATGTTTGGGAGGAAGTACGACCGCGGCGACCGCGACGACGCGCGACGTCCCGGCCGTCGTGATGGTCGCGCCTGGAGATCGACGACGAATCGAGCGCGGGCGTTACGCCGCGCGAGCTCGGCGGCGTAGGACTTCAAGCTCTCGGCGGGCCCCGCGAGTCGACGACCGCCCTCGGGCGCGGGGCCGATCAGCGCGGGGAGGAGGAAGTCGCGGCGCGCGGAGGACGGGTCCGAAGGTCGGACGAACGCGCAGCGTCGTCCGGGGCTCGCCGCGTGCGGCGCCGCGCGCATCTGTTTTTGTGACGCGGCGTCGACGACCCGCGATGCTACGATTGCTCTGTGAGGGCCATTCCATACAAAAACAGTTCACCGGTCAGTTGAAAGGGTATGCGATCAAGTGTTGAAACCGAGCGATGGGTGAAAAACATAGAACGCGCCTGATCTCCACTCCGGTCGTCGTCGTTTTTGGCGCCAGTGCCGCGTGGACCGCGAGTGTGGCTCACGCGCGCCGACGCGACCGTAGGAGTGCTTTAAAAGGTCACGGCGCGCGCGCGGACGCGGTGACTCGGACGACGCGATGGCGAGCGCGGCGAGCGTCGCGCGAGTCTTCGGCGCGTCGCGCGCGCGCGGCCTCGACGCGCGCGTCGCGGCGCGACGCGCGCTCGCGGCGAAGCGGAGCGTCACCACGGTGCGCGCGCGAGCGCCTTCCCGCGCGAATGAAACATCACCAAACCGCGCATCCATCCTTTCTCGTCCGTCCGTCCGTCCGACGCGACGCGCGAGCCCGCCCCGCTGACGCCCTTCTTCCGCCTTCCGACCTTCTTCCTCCTTCTCCTCGCGCCGCAGACGCGCGCGATGAACAGCGACGACGTCGACGAGCCGGAGACGTTCGTCGTCCCACCCGACGCGTTCGTCGACGCGACGACCGGGGAGTCGATGACGCCCGAGCGGAAAGCCGGCGTCGCGCTCGGAAACCTCTTCACGATGGCCGCGACGCGCGTCATCCTCGATCAGTTCACGGGCACGAGGCACCGCTCGCCGGTGTACTACAAGATGGTCGACTTCCTGAACGAGAACCCGCTGCGGAACGGGAACGAGTGGCTCGCGAAGCTCATGCGAGAGCCGGACAACGACCTGCGAATCACCGCGATGCGAATCATCGAGACGCGACGCGTCTTCGCGGACACGGAGTTTAACTGGGACGTCGTCGAGTCGGTGACGAAGGAAGAGATCGCGGGGGACACGCTGGAGATGACGAAGAGTTTCCTCACGGAGAGTCTGACCGCGGAGTAGGCGCCGGCGAACGACGGAAGGAGGATCGCGCGCGGCGACGCGACGACGCGCCGCCGCGCCGCCGCCGCCGTACGAGCTGTAAAAAAAAAAACGTTTGATTTTTTTCACTCGCCGCCTCCCTCCTTCGCCGCCGCCGCCGCCGCCGCCGCCGCCTTCGCCTTCGCCGCCTTCCGCAGCGCGACGAAATCGCCCGTGCGATCCTTAAAGTCCCCCGCGCGCGCGCCGTCGCCGAATCTGAGCTCCTTCGCGTTGCTCCGCGCCGTCGCCCTCGACGCGCGAAACGCGTCGATCCGCTTCCTCGCGTACGCCACGTAATCGAACGCCTTATTCCGCGTCGAGCTCGTCGCTTGCATCACGCCCCACAACCCCCAGTGCAGATGACTCACCGCCGTGAACGCGTCCGCTTCCCTCACGAGCGACTCCACCGCGTCGGGCCCGGCGTCGTGCCCGCCGCCCGAGAGGTCCTCGCCTTTTGCGCCGTACAAGTACGCCGCGCAAAACGAACGCTTAAAGTCGGCGTCCGGAAGCGCGGCCCAATCGCACTCGAACCCGGCGTGCTCGCAGAAGTGGTTCGCGAGGTCGAACCCCCTGGGCGCGGGGAGGACGTACTCGAAGTCGATGAGCGTCATCGACGGCGGCGGGGACGTTATGACGGCCGCGCCGGACGCGTTCCACGACTCCGGGACGAGGAAGTTGCCGCAGAGTAGATCCGAGTGACACAGCGCCTCGCGCGAATTCGCCGCGGCGCACTCCCTCTCGAGCTCGTCGATTTCAACCTTGAGCTCTTCCAGGCGCATCGCGACGCGCGCCTTATCGTTCGCGAGCGCGATCTCCACGTCCGCCTCCTCTGTCTCGAACTTCCACGATATCGCGTTTTCGAGCCAGGACCGGATCCGCGCGAACAACGCGGATCCAGAAGAAGTCTTCTCCGACGTCCCCGCCGCGCCGCCGCCGCCGCCGCCGCCGCCCGCCTTCTCCTCCTCTCTCTCCGGGTCGAACCCGCGCGCCGCGCACTTCACGCGATGGAACCGCGCCACCTCGCGCGCGATCGCCGCGGCGACGATCGGGTCCGCCATCTCCCTCGGCGTCAGCGGTCGGACGTTCGGCAGGTACGCCTCCGCGCGGCCGTTGACGAACGTCCCCAAACACTTCGCGCCGAACCCCGCGGCGGTGATCTCTTCGAGCGCTTCGTGCTCCGTCGTCCGCGGGAACGGCTCCAAGAACCGCGCCGTGGCGTCGCCGAAGACGCGCAGCACCACGGGCGCGTGCGTCGCGTGCGGCTCCCTGTATCCGGGCAGCTTCTCCGTGTAGTACTCCTCCCCCTGCAGCGGCGACGCGAGCCACAGCGCGTTGGTCACGCCGCCCGTCATCGGCGTCAGCGTCACGTCGAGGACGTCGTCCCATCCGTTCGACGTCCACGCCGGGATCAGCGCGCGCAGGAGCGACAGCGCGTTGCGCGTGAGCATCTCCTGATCGTCCGGGTCGTCCGGGTCGTTCGTCGCGAGCGCGAACTCCGCGTGCGGGACGAAGGAGGCGTCGGAAGCGTCCGCGTCCGCGTCGGCGGACGCGGAGCGATCGCGCGCGAAGTCATCGAACGAGCACTCGAACGGCGCCGTCGCGTCCGGGTCGGGGAGCTCGACGGTGCGATAGCCCTCCATCCGTTCGCCGCCCTCCTCCTCTTCGCTCGGCGGCGACGACATTCGCGAGCGCGAGCGCGACCGCTCCGGGGCGTCGCTCGAGCGGGGGAGAAGCGCGGAGGGGCGACTGATCGTTATTCGTAAACGTCGATCGTCGTTGTTACGCGCTTCATCTTTCGTCAACTACAGTACTACGCCCTTTAAGCCCTGAATTAGCGTGAATTGACGGAGCTTAAAGGGTTGAACCCTTCGGGTTCATTTCACTCTGTCGCATCAACGCTAATTCAGGGCTTAAAGGGCGTAGTACTCGCCTATCAAAACCTAATTTAATAGGTGTTTTTGTATCAATTTTAGGGTTTTTATACAAGCCAAAAAAATGAAAATTGGAAACCTAAGTGAGGTCGCCTCAAAACGAAAAATAAGTCCAAAAATGCCGAACAACAAAAAAAATAAGCGAAACAAGCAGACGGCAGGGAAGGTTTGTGATGTGCCTTACTGCGTGAGGAAGGAGACGCCGACGATGATGTTTGACGACACCAATATTACCTGTATGAAGTGCGACCACTTCATCTGTAGCTGTTGTGTGGAGAAGAATTGGAAGGGAACTTGGACGCAGGAGGACTTCTACAAGCCGAAGTATGAACTGCCAGGTCTCAAGCACGAGCTTTGGAAATGTCCGTTTTGTCGGGCTACTTTTGACCGCTTTAGACCCGACGGAAGTGGTCTTGAGCCTGAATTGAAGACGATGACGATTGGGGAGTTCTTGGGTAGTTTATAGCTTTGTAATAAGACCAAAACCTTACGAAAATCACGGGAGTTCGGGGGCGTATCTGGAGCGTAGCGACCCAGACCTCTACAAATCTCCGTGAACCTCGCTGACGCAAATATCACGGAACTCTGTAGCACCTCTTTAAGCCCTGCGAAGTGTTTTTGAGCTGTTGAAAAACACCTCAAAAACACGGGAAAACCACCTAAATCGGGGGTCGCAAAACCAAAAATCGGGGGTTAGAAAATCACACGAAAATCATCTAATTTCGGGGGTTAAAATCGTCCAATTTGGGGGGTTAGAAAATCACACGAAAATCATCCAATTTGGGGGGTTAGAAAATCACACGAAAATCATCGAAAATCGGGGGTCTTCTGTGGGGCTTCTATACCTTCTGTGAGCCTTCTGTGAGACCCCATTTCATACCATCCACGAAACAAGCACGGAGGACGAGAGAAAGCCAGACCCAAATATCTATGTAGGGCTTTTTTGGTCTCTAAAGGGGGGGTCTGTTTTTGAGACAGGGGGGGAGACCGCCAGACCCTATGTTGGCTATGTTGGCTGTAGGGTATGTTTTTTTTTTCTTTCTCACACTCCTAATCCGTTCTCTCTCTCCCTCCTTTACGGATTACACTATTTATATAAAAGGGAGAAAAGAGTATACATTATATACATAGTCAACATAGGATATAGGAATGACGGAACTTTCTCGGTGTATAGTATTTTTCAAAGCCGTCAAAGACCATCATTTTTGGGTCTGCCTGGCCGATTCCCCGTGTTTTTGGTCTAGGGTCGCCTGACCCCCATTTTGCCCAAAAAATCGCCTGAAATCTGGAAATGACTGAACTTGACTGATCTCCCAAATTAGGAAAGCCCCGTAGTTTTCACTTACCCCCGCACACCGCCCAAGACGCGCGCTTGAAGTTGCGCCTCGGTCAAGTATCGTTTGAAAAAACGCGATGAATTATTTTGTTTGATCGATACATCGACCAACGCTGAAAGCAAAAAAGTTATTTTGACACCCTGGCTAGCTATCAAAGTGAAGATACACGTAGTCGTGAGAAAATCACACGAAAAGGAGGTTACACAATTTAACGCACGAACCCTAGTCGTTGCCCTTACCCCTCGGACAAACAAACGCGCCGCCGCTCGCCGCAGCCGCCGCCGCTCGTGTATACACCAACCCGGATAGGGTAGATCACGGATCGTATCCACGCCACGCGAACGCAAGTTCCCGCATCGCCGCCCACGCGCAGACTGTTTGATCTCTCTGATTCCGTCGCGCGATAACGCGGGGCGGGGGGATTTCGCATCTCACCACCACGAGCGCGGCACATCCACGAGGGACGCGTTTGCGAGAAACGTCTGAAGGAAGGATGGGGCGATCTCTGGCAGAGAGCACGCGCGACTGGGCGGGGGAACGCGCCGAGGTCGCCGTCGCGTCGGAAGACACCCCACTGCTGTCGGGAAGGGGGTCGAGATCGCGGCCGCACATTTCCCCCAAAAGATCGCCCCACCGCGGCCGCACCGCCTTCTCCCTCGCCGTCGTCACCCTCACTTCGTGTCTCGTATTGACCGTGTCCTCCCAGAACCTTGGGAGGTTCTTCGCGTCGTCGCTGCTCGGGAATAAAGACGCGGGCCCGGAAGTGGTCGAGACCGCGCACGAGAGCGTGCGTCGGATGGAGAACTGCGGCGATCACAACTCGTCGTGCTACGTCGGCGCCAACGCGCACGCCGTCTCCAAGGAGGATGCGAAAGCAGAGATGAAGTACGGCCAGCCCAAGGGGGGGTACAAACCCACGCCCGTGCGCGGGCAGACGCGGCTGGACGCGCTCGAGCCGCTGGACGTGATCCGCCCGTACCCCGGGGGACCGCCCCTGAACGCGAAGCAGATGCTCGGCTTCTTCAGGAACACGCGGCGGAGAGGGAAGGCGTACTCGCTGAAGTTTTACGAAAAAGACGGCGTCGTGCACTTCATCTACTCCAACGTCTGCGCCGACGAAAAACGATATCAACGGCGCGGGGCGCAGCGCAATCAACCGTGGCCGTCGTGGTGCAACCATGACTACGTCGGCACGTACTTCGCGCGGACCACCGACGCGGGTGACGAGGAATGGGTGCGCTGCACGAACAAAGTTCCCATGAACCTCAACCCTACACGGCATTGGGGTGTCGTTTATCCTTACACGATCGATATGTCGGAGGCATCGCTACGCGCAGGGTGGATCAGTTGCCCGGACATTTTGAAGGACCCGTACCGCGCGAAGGAGACGCTCCCAGAGGGCGCGGCATATCGGCGCGAAGATGGCTCCTGGGGCGTCGTCGGCGCGGACGCCGAGGATGACACCGTGCGCTCCCCCGCGGAGGTAAATCACGAGTATAAGTACAATATCCTCGGGCTGCCCGTGCGCGTTGGGGGAGGCCGGTGCTGGACGAAAATGCCGATCGCGGTAGGCGGCGCGAAGCTCGCGTGCGGCGACCAAGGGTACGACTACACCGACGCGGGCGGCAACCTTAGACGCTACGTGACCCCGACTTGGGAGAACGGCATGGAGTGGCGCCTGCTCACGCGCTCGCTCGAGGGCGAGAGCAACGCGTTTGAAAAGAACGCGGTTGAATTCCTGGATTTTGACGTTTCCCCGGCGTACCCTGGGGCGCTGTTTGTGGGCGGATTGGACGCGTTGTACGCCAGTTACGAGCAGAGCACGGACATTGAGGCGAAACCGCTGATAAACTCGGACAAACGCTACGATAAGGTTCGTCAACATTCCTACGTGCTCGGCGGCGTCAGCTACGTCATCATGTGGGAGCCCGGATGGGTCAATCCATATGAGCGCGGCTCAGCGAACGTCACGGCGCCGCCCCTCCCCGGGGTTTCGTCCAAGCGTCTCATCCTCGGGCGATGGCGCGAGCCGCAGCTGCCGTGGTCTACTCCGAGAAACTTTGCACCCGCGGCGTATATCAAGGAGAAGCTGTCAGGGTACGAATGGGACGCGCCGAGCCTTCCGCGCCCGAACACGACGGCCGACATCGGTGACGGCTTCACGGTCGCCGCGTACGTGCGGATGCGCCACTTTCGGCCGGTATTTCAGAACTCGTCGTCGCCGCCATCTACGAACGTGCTTGCCGCGGAAGAGGCGCAGTACGGACATGACACGAACGGCTTAAAGTACGCCAGTCCCGTGTACAACGGGACGACTACGATCGACTGGGAGAACTATCACGTCGAGGTGAAGGGAGCGACCGTCGGTAACATCCTGCACGTGGGCGTCGAGTTCGACCCGGCAAAGGAGCCGCTGCCCTCCGCGATTGACCATCTGCCGCCCGGTGCCATTCCGGTCAAGGGCTTCTCGCTCTACACGCACAGGGACGGCACACTCGTCCTCGCCGCGACGGACAAAGGGACGGGTAAAATGATTCCTACGCGGCCGTCGACGTCAGCAGCACCCGTATCAGCGGGCATGACGATTGCGAGCGCGTTTGCGGACAACGAACCGACTGCTCTGACAATCGCCGCGCCCGCGCGGGTTGCGAAAATCTACACGCGCACGTTCTCCGACAGGACTTCGCTAAAAATTGCGGTCAAAGAGTGTGGCAACAAGGGCTGCGAAGATATGAACTCATGGGACGTGAGCAAGGTCACGGACATGTCCTATTTGTTTCATCGCATCTATCCTAAGGTCGACATCTCTGAGTGGGATGTGAGCAGTGTCACCAACATGCAGAGCATGTTCTACTCCGCTTCCTCTTTCAACGGCGACATCTCCGGCTGGGACGTGAGCAAGGTCACCAACATGGGGGAGATGTTCTCCTACGCCAAGGCTTTCAACGGCGACATCTCCAAGTGGGACGTGAGCAAGGTCACGAACATGGGGGGCATGTTCAGCGCTTCCTCTTTCAACGGCGACATCTCCAATTGGGACGTGAGCAAGGTCACCAAGATGGGGAGCATGTTCTCCTCCGCTTCCGCTTTCAACGGCGACATCTCCAAGTGGGACGTGAGCAAGGTCATTGACATGGCGTACATGTTCAACGGCGCCAAGGCTTTCAACGGCGACATCTCCAAATGGGACGTGAGCAAGGTCACTATAATGACATATTTATTCAGCTACGGAAGCTACGGCTACGGAAGCTCGAATTTCGACCAAGACTTATCGAATTGGAATCTTTGCAAGCTGACGAAAAAATCCATGCGTTCTTTTCAACTCTCGCAATTTAAAGCGGGCATATCAAATTTGAAGGAGGAGCACAAGCCCCGTCTCGGTCATTGCGTTATGTCAACATTTTCCAACGGTGATGTGCTCCGTCTCGCCGTTAAATCGTGTCTCGCCAAAGACTCGGTGAAGGGCTGCGAGAATATGAACTCCTGGGATGTGAGCAAGGTCACCGACATGTATCAAATGTTCTATGGTGCCTCTGCTTTCAATGGCGACATCTCCAATTGGGACGTGAGCAGCGTCACGAACATGGAGAGAATGTTCAATTACGCCACCGCTTTCAACGGCGACATCTCCAAGTGGGACGTGAGCAGCGTCACGAACATGGAGAGAATGTTTTATGGCGCTCGGACTTTCAACGGCGACATCTCCAAGTGGGACGTGAGCAGCGTCACGAACATGGAGAGAATGTTCAATTACGCCACCGCTTTCAACGGCGACATCTCCAAGTGGGACGTGAGCAAGGTCACGAACATGGCGTACATGTTCTCCTCCGCTTCTGCTTTCAACGGCGACATCTCCGGCTGGGACGTGAGCAAGGTCACGAACATGGGGGGCATGTTCTCCTACGCCAAGAAATTCAAGCAAGACCTCTCCGATTGGGTCATGTGCAACGACGACGGCACGCTCACGCTAAGGAACCGTATGTTTGCCTATGGCGTCATGCCGGAGTCGTACAAACCGCGTCCGCTCGTGAGCTCGTGCGTGAAATCGGACGCTTCTGTGGGCGTTTGCAAGACGAGACGATCGATCGACTCGGAGACTTGGCACTCCCTCGTCGTCGCGGTCTCGGCCACCTCGGTGGACTTGTACGTCGGCGGCGAAAAGGTGTGCACGGTGGAGACGCCGAACGGGTCTTACTTTGACGGGACCAAAGACATACCCGTGTATACGCAGTGCCGCGGGAACGAGTGCCGTGGGGGCGGCGACAAATCACGGAGCCTCGCCGCCCCGCACTTGCCCGCCGCGGCGGTCGCCGACATGTACGACATGCGCGTTCAGTTTGGAGCTGCGTCGATCGATCCCGCCGATCTCGTGGCGGCTATCGCCGCGCGAGCCGCGTTCGAGCCGCCCAACCCGGACGCGTGGAAGGCTCGCTGTCTGCCGGACGGGTGCGAAGAGCCGAACATGTTCGTGAACCACGTCCCGATTCCCCAGGGCAGATGGACTCGCATACCGGATCCTCGCTCGTTGAAGCTCTACGGATGCAAAGACGGCTCTTGCGCAGACCCTCACTGGTGTTGCGAGGGTAAGCACCTCGGTTGGAGAGGCGGACGGGATAAATTCGGGTATCCCAATTGCGCTAAACGCAAATCCATCAACCCTATCACGAAGAAGTACGACATCTGCTGCGACGGCCTCGAGCGCGAGTATGATCCCAAGAGGTACACCTCGAAGAGCGAGTTCGACGACATCAAAGCGAAACGAGCTCATATGGTCGCGAGCGGCGATTGCGCGGTGGACGCACCGGCTGGGTGCTTATCCCAAATACATGAAGGGTTCGCCGGCGCGTGTCCTTTGCAAGACACAAAGGCTCTGAGGTGGGGAAACAAACATACGAAGGGCGGGCAGTCCGGGTGGGGAGGCGGCTCGGAGTGGTCGACCTCAGGGGAAGACATAACCGCGTCGTCGTACACCGATTTCAAAGTCACCGCGGACGGAAACATCCACTTCGCCTCTGGGGACGACGATAAGCACCATATTCCGTGGGATTACGACGGGATGTTCGCTATCCTCAGAGGCAAAACCGCAACGTGCGAGCTGACCGGGTTGTGCGGCGAGGATTTCGATAAGCGATCCTACGCCGGCCGCTTCGAACTCGACGACGCCGGGTCGATACCGAAGTGGCGGTCGCGAGACGTCATACACGGCGCCAGAATCTACAAGACAGGCGACCACGAGGACATCGTCATCCTTCACCCGAACAAGGTTTGGTTAACAGACCGAAATGGATGGGCGTTTGATCGAGAGACGGACAGGGGCAAACTGTATTCGTTCCGAAGCTGGCGCAAGGAAACCAAACACAAACCGGGCGCGTGGGTGGGAAGGGACGGCGTCGACGACGCCGAGAACCCCATCGGACAGTATGCCATGCTCAGTGGAAGGAGCGTCACGCATTACGGCGTCGCCGCCAAGGGGTGGGGGTTCGCGCATCGGCGGTTCATCGACGGTTCCAACACGTTGCAAAGCCCGTACATGGACCTAGCGACGTCCCAGGCGAAGTCCCCGTGGTTGTGCTCGGACATCCTTGGAGACATGTTCTCGCCTGACGGCGGGTACACGTATTACGCGGTGATGCAGATCGGGTACAACCCAGCGACGGAACCGGCGTGGCGGTGCCTAGACGAGGCTGGGGAGGGGGCGGACACCACGCACACGTACGAGATCTTCGGTATCCGCCGGCTCGTCACGGACGAGTGCAAGCCGCTCACGTCGCCAGCGACGCACTACGGGTTCGCCTCGTATCTTGGCAACATGTACGGGGTGGACACCAAAGTGACGAGCGCGGTGTCTCGGCGCGACGGCGATTTCCTCCTCGGCGGGCAAATGGGCGCCCTAAACGCGCTCGGGTCGAACACGTCTTTGGCTCACACGGATTTGACCGAGGAGGCGTCTGGGTGCGCGGACACGAAGAATCCCATGCCTGGAATTTTCAACGAATCGACTGGGCATCAGTGCATGGCGCAAATCTTAACACTCGAGGGCGCTGGGTGTGGATACGACGGCGCCCCCGAGCTCTCGTGCGGCTCGCCCAAGTCCGTGTCCTACGTCGGAAGCAACGCCACGGAGCACATGCGCATATCGAACGAAACCGGGACGCTGATCATCGCCGGCCCAGACGGTGTCCTCGGTTTGAACCACGAAGCGAACGCCGTGCTGTGGAACGCGTGCGCAAAGTGCGACGGTGGCGTTTCGAACCCCAAATGCGCGCCTTTATGCGGTTTACATCCGGGTAAGATCCGCGTGGCCATCGGACCGAGAGGCCGAGTCGCGGCCGTGCTCGCGTTCGGAAGCGAACCTTGCCTCGTCAACAATGGTTACATAGTGTGCCCCGCCCGGACATCTCCTACGCTCGTCGTCGTCTTGGACGTGATCGGTGGTGGGAACGAAATGGCTCGCCTCGAGGTGGATCATTTCAAGCAGGAAGGGAAGGTAGGGGATGATTTCCCGCTCGATGTCGCCGTCTCCGACGTCGACGGATTGAATTCGGGGGTGTACGTCGGTGGATTCAAACAAGCGATGGTGCATCACACGCCACCAGCGCCGGAAGCGCCGTACGATCGGCTCACGCGAATCGCGTTCTTGCGCAAGTTCGACGCAAACGTTCGCGCGGGCGAACGCGCGGAGTATGCTTTGAGATGGAGCACGTGGGACTACGCGGGGTCGGACCTGGACGAGCGCGACGGCTCGGACACGCAAATCACGCAGATGGTATTGGATCGCTCCGGCCGCCTCGTCGTCGGCGGCGAGACGAACGGCTTCGAGAAAGAATCCCTCCACTTATGCCTTCCTGGTTCACATGCTCAGATCATCACCGCACACACCGTGTTTATTCACGACGGCTCTAAACAGCTCGGCTCTCACGTCGTCGCTAACCGAATCTCGAAGCGGCCGAAAGAAACATTCAGGGGCACAAACCCTAACTCTGACCTCGGCGGGCTCGTCGACCAGCTCCACGCCAAGGTGGCGTACGTCGCGATCGTGGACCCCGTCCTCGGCGTCGTCCTCAAAGGGCAGTTTCTCATGTCGTCGCCGATTGGAGGCATGCTGGCTTGTCCGGACTACTCAAAGACCGCAGCCCCATATTACGCGGTTTACGGCGTCACGCTCAAGGCGCTCGACGTCGATGGCAAGGGGAACATCGTTTTCGGTGGCGAGATGCCCGCCGGCGCGATAAAAGACTTAGCTGTTCTAAAAACGAACAACCGCTTGAACAACAGAGATTTTGAAGGCTCCGATAAGATGGCGTCGAAACCGTACATTGCTATCATGGATCCTAATTTGATCACCCGCCCGAAGTGGACGTACGTCCCCGGGAAGGCGTCAGGCAAGGTGACTGGCATCGCCGGCGGCGTGTACTGCCCCGATGACGTCTACCACTTTGGCGCGTGCACGTCCGCGTTGCTCGTGGAACAGCCTCCGTCGGAGATCGATTTTGGGAAATCTGGCGCATTTTATACCACCGCGAACGCGCTGCAGGTGCGTTCTATACACTGGTCCCCATACGACCGCGTTGGCGTGGTGAACGCCGTTCCTTAAGGACTTTCCCCGTCTCATCTCTCCGCCCAACCCTCGCTTTCAACATTTGACCTCGACGTTTTTCAACTCCACCCCGACATCGCCCTAGGTTTGGGGCGAGAACTCGAAATACGGAAACAAGTGCCCGATGAAACGTAGCGGCGATGAAGTCACGGATTTCGCTACGGGTCGTGATTGCGAAAAGTCGGACGCGTACGCGGTGCTGTTCCGAGGTCCTTCGCAATTGGCTAGCTTCGAGGTCTGCAACCCTCTCGATTTCAAAGAGCCCCCCGTGAAGCTGTTGTGGGCGCACATGAACATGGCGGGCACCGCGGTCGACCTCTTGTTCGACGTCGACACCGACCGCGGCGAGACCGCTGGGCTCACCCTCGGAGGCGCGTACTCTTGCGATAAACTCTTCCTTCGCGAAAGCGCGGTCGTGTTAGGCGAAGGGTGCATAGGCGCGTTCATCGACAAACGCTTCGTCCGATTGTATCTGGTCGTCGGCGAACACAACGTCACCGAGTCGAGCGACGGCGTGTCCGACGGAACGACGCTCAGCCTGCGCGGCGGCGTCGTATATCACGACCGCTTCAGAGAACGAGGAAACAGCTCCACCGCCTCTGTCGTGGTGACAAGACGTGCGGGAGAGCCCATCGCGGTCGTCGCGGATGTGACTACCTCCAAAGGTTCTTATGCGTTCCCTCCGTCGTCAGGGAACCATTCCACGATCAAATACACCGGGAGATTCGCTGGTCGGTACTACTCAGACAGAAATCCATACGATCTTCCATGGACGTCACCGGTGATAGTAAACCAACAGAAACTGTTCAACGAGCAATGCTACCACCCTGAGAAAACTGCGTACGACGACAAAATCGTGCTCCACGCGGATCGTTCCACCGGCGCGATCGGGGATGTTCCTTTGCGATTCAAGTGGAGCCTGAAACCCGAATCTGTGAGAAGAAGTGTCTGGACGGATCCTAAGTGCAATCCCGCAACTACTAATTATTGTCCGCACGTTTACATCAAACCGCAGACCGAGCAGGAGAAGGAGTCGGTGAGGAAATTGGAGGCATTTGTGTCTTCGCAACCTCGCAAACATACGCTGCGAATCCCACGAGAATTCTTCCTTGCAGATTGCCCTTGGGCTTGGGAGTACATTTTCAACGTCGTCGCGTACAACAAAGAAGGTCACGACGTGGATCGCGGCGCGGTCGACCCTTATACCGGTCAACTTGTGCACGATCCTCACGCGGACACCGCAACGGCGACTATAAATATCTTCCCAGGTGGTTCGTGCGATGAAAGAAGTGTGCCATCATCGCCGAAGCTTGTTTTCAGGTATGGGCCTCACAATCCTCACAGCATAGCAATAGATTCTCCGCCCGCGATCTTCACCCCCGCGTCATTGCGCAAATCATTTACTCAGTTGGCACTCGTGCGCGAATGGACGTACGACCGCCGATGGAAATACTCCGACCTCCCCGAGTGCAATCCCCCAGTGTCGGTGACGTGGGCGGTGAAGCCAGAGTACAACTCCGAAATGTACGCTACGTTCCCCAAGTCCCGCGTCGCGGGATGGCCCACCCCTACGGGATTGCACCCTGAAGTCGTCGCGCAGGAGGCAAAGCTGCAGAAAATCGTCGCTGCGACGCGGGGGATGGTGTCCGGCCGCCTATCACGGACACTTTTCTTCGCCGCCCGGCAGTACCACTTCACTTCAAACTACTCGATATTTTTCAACGACACGTGGCACAACGACACGGTGTATGACGTGCACGGCTTCCCAGGGCGTGTCATGCGAGCGGGTTATGCGGGTATAAAATCGATCATCGTCGGTGGCATGGGCGGAGACCCCATGACGGACTACTTCAAGCCAATCGACGCGAACGGCGGTGATTTTTCGTACTCACCCGTAACGTTCGACGCGTCTTCGTTGTATCCTTCGGTCTCGCGTGCGAACACCGGTGCTTTCATCGTCGATAAAACCGAGGAGGTGAACGTCACGACCGCGCCTTTGCGATTCGTCGATCCGGACTGGCGAACGGACACCCACGCGCTCAGACACGACTGGACGTGCGAGGATTTACTCGCGGACCGCCCGACGTGCCACCTCCGCGGCATGACGAAGAAACTCAAGGACATGTATGGAATATTCGTGGTCGACGACATACCCAGTGGGAGCCCGCTGACGTTGCCACCAAACACGATGGGACCGAATTCGGCGTACACGTTCACGATGCTGACGTCCAAGACTCACCGCTCGTCGAGAGGGCCTGATAAGGTTCAGCTCGTGACGGGGAACAACACGTGCCCGAGCGCGAACATCGAGCCGACGCCGAAGTCGATCAACCATCAATTCTTGTTTCGGATCTACGGCGACGGAGTAAGCGCTTTAGGCCGCGTGCAGTTCAGGTGGAGCATCGTGGACACGAGCCCGGCGACCGCGACGACGCTCGCCGTTCCCGTGTACACGCACTGGCAAGACAAGGGGTACATGTCGATCGTCAAAAATACGATGAACCCCGGCCGCGAGTACACGCTCACGCTGACCACGCGCGTCGCCGGCGTGGATAACGGATGCGAAGGACAATCGGAGAGAATCCTGGTGACGAACGCGCCGCCTCGGTCCGTGGGCGAAGGCGTCGTCGTCGAACCCGCGATCGACGGGATTGAATTTGAAACTAAATTCTCCGTCGATTGCGGCGAATGGGTCGACGCGGATAAAACGCTCGAGTATCGCCTCGCGTACTGGTACGACTACGACGTCTTCGCCCCGCGTTGGATGTGGCTCACAGAGCTTCAGGAAGGTCACGCTGTTTTCGAAGACGTCTTGCTCCCTCACAATCGACGCGCTGGTGGACGCACGAAGATTCGATGCGTCGCGTTCGACGACGAGGGCGCGTTCGGAACCTCGGTCACCACCGTGAAGGTCGCCGCGCACGCGAACATCTCCGCGGCGGTCGACGACGTATTCGTCATCGGTTCGCACCTCGAGCACCTCCACGTCTTCCCGGCCGCGTTGCGTAGGCTGCAGGAAGTGGATAAGCTGCGACACGCGGTGGCGGCGCAACGGCGCCGCCGCGCGCTCTTGGGCGAGAACATCGAACCGTCGTCGCCGTCCCCTCCTAGTCCGTCCGTGGGGACCGAGTGAAAAAGGCGCTG
>NW_003315885.1:178050-187047 GCF_000151265.4 Micromonas pusilla CCMP1545
GAGCAAGGTCACGAACATGAGGAGCATGTCAACCGCGCTTCCTCATTCAACGGCGACATCTCCAAGTGGGACGTGAGCAAGGTAACCAACATGGAGAGAATGTTTCCTCGACATCTGCTTTCAACGGCGACATCTCGAACTGGGACGTGAGCAGCGTCACGGACATGGCGTACATGTTCAGCGCTTCCTCTTTCAACGGCGACATCTCCAAGTGGGACGTGAGCAAGGTCACAAACATGTACAACATGTTCCTGTTCGCTTTCGCTTTCAACGGTGACATCTCCAAGTGGGACACGAGCAAGGTCATCCAGATGGGGGGCATGTTCTACAACGCCAAGGCTTTCAACGGCGACATCTCCAAGTGGGACGTGAGCAAGGTCACCAACATGGGGAGCATGTTCAGCGCTTCCTCTTTCAACGGCGACATCTCCAAGTGGGACACGAGCAAGGTCACGAACATGAGGAGCATGTTCAACGGCGCTTCCTCATTCAACGGCGACATCTCCAAGTGGGACGTGAGCAAGGTCACGAACATGAGGACCATGTTCAACGGCGCTTCCTCATTCAACGGCGACATCTCCAAGTGGGACGTGAGCAAGGTCACGAAGATGCAGAGAATGTTCTTCAACGCCAAGGCTTTCAACGGCGACATCTCCAAGTGGGACACGAGCAAGGTCACGGACACGGCGTACATGTTTTATGGCGCTCGGACTTTCAACGGCGACATCTCGCGCTGGAATCTCTGCACCGTGAGGTCTAGTGATAAGATGTTCCATATGACAGCGCTTTCCGAGGATCACAAGGCGCATCCAGGAGAGTGTGAACTATGACGCAGATCGTGACAGAGATCGCCCCATCCTTCCTTCAGACGTTTCTCGCAAACGCGTCCCTCGTGGATGTGCCGCGCTCGTGGTGGTGAGATGCGAAATCCCCCCGCCCCGCGTTATCGCGCGACGGAATCAGAGAGATCAAACAGTCTGCGCGTGGGCGGCGATGCGGGAACTTGCGTTCGCGTGGCGTGGATACGATCCGTGATCTACCCTATCCGGGTTGGTGTATACACGAGCGGCGGCGGCTGCGGCGAGCGGCGGCGCGTTTGTTTGTCCGAGGGGTAAGGGCAACGACTAGGGTTCGTGCGTTAAATTGTGTAACCTCCTTTCTCGGTCGGTCGGGCAGAACGGGGGCTATGGGGGCTATTTTATTGTACAGTAATCAGCGGCTGCTGGCGCGGCGCGTATAGGGTGAAATTCACCGGGCGGGTGACGGCGTTCATCGCGGGCACGCGCCATTTTGGGTTCGTTGACCGATGAAAACCTTTCAAGTCGCGCCGTTCATAGAATACATATCTTGAAACGCAAATGAGACCAAAACATACCACCATCCTTCTAACGAGGGTGTTGAAATGTTCTCATAGGAGCCGACTCCACAATTTTTTTCGCGAGGTCTGCCTCAAGGGGCTACACGGATGTTTGTGAGGATTTGGAGACCCGAACCCTATGCTTCAAGAGAGACCCTCCTTTTGATGTCGAAAACAGAAGAAAAGAGGTCTTCGAAAAAACAATATATAAAATGTAAATAATTCCTTTGTTTCTTCGTGAAAATAGTTCCAAGGTAGTCTTATTTATACTTTTTATCCTTATATGTTTGGTCTAAAATAGGACTGAAACAGGTGTCGAAATGTCGCTGCTCCAGGGACTCGTGATTTCCGTCAGCCCCTGTGGTTCAAAACATACCCTTAGAAAAAGTATAAACTACGATCACTACTTAAATTATTATTGAAAAAAAAATATAACTTTATATAGTAACTACTATTGTGGATAATAATAAAATTTCGAGGGTAGTCATAATTTATACTTTTTATCCATATATGACTGGTCTAAATCAGGTGTCGAAAACAGAGGATTTGGTCGTTTCGCTCCAGATACGCCCCCAGAGACTCGTGATTTCCGTCAGCCTTTGTGCTTCAAAACAGACCCCAGATCCTGAGAAAAAGTATAAACTACGATCACTACTTAACTTATTATTGAAAAAGTATTATAAACTTTATAACTTTATAAACAATTCTTGTGTACAAGAAAAATAGTTTGGGGGTAGTCATTATTTATACCTTTTACGCATATGTGTGTGGTCTAAAATAGGACTGGAACATGTGTCGAAAACAGAGAATTGGGTCGCTTCGCTCCAGATACGCCCCCAGAGACTCGTGATTTCCGTCAGCCTTTGTGCTTCAAAACAGACCCCGGATCCCGAGAAAAAGTATAAACTACGATCACTACTTAACTTATTATTGAAAAAATGTTATAACATTATAACCTTTATAAACAATTCTTGTGTATAAGAAAAATAGTTCGGGGGTAGTCATTATTTATACTTTTTATCCATGAAAGTTTTTAAAAAAGTCTACGACGACAAAATCGTGCTCCACGCGGATCGTTCCACCGGCGCGATCGGGGATGTTCCTTTGCGATTCAAGTGGAGCCTGAAACCCGAATCTGTGAGAAGAAGTGTCTGGACGGATCCTAAGTGCAATCCCGCAACTACTAATTATTGTCCGCACGTTTACATCAAACCGCAGACCGAGCAGGAGAAGGAGTCGGTGAGGAAATTGGAGGCATTTGTGTCTTCGCAACCTCGCAAACATACGCTGCGAATCCCACGAGAATTCTTCCTTGCAGATTGCCCTTGGGCTTGGGAGTACATTTTCAACGTCGTCGCGTACAACAAAGAAGGTCACGACGTGGATCGCGGCGCGGTCGACCCTTATACCGGTCAACTTGTGCATGATCCTCACGCGGACACCGCAACGGCGACTATAAATATCTTCCCAGGTGGTTCGTGCGATGAAAGAAGTGTGCCATCATCGCCGAAGCTTGTTTTCAGGTATGGGCCTCACAATCCTCACAGCATAGCAATAGATTCTCCGCCCGCGATCTTCACCCCCGCGTCATTGCGCAAATCATTTACTCAGTTGGCACTCGTGCGCGAATGGACGTACGACCGCCGATGGAAATACTCCGACCTCCCCGAGTGCAATCCCCCAGTGTCGGTGACGTGGGCGGTGAAGCCAGAGTACAACTCCGAAATGTACGCTACGTTCCCCAAGTCCCGCGTCGCGGGATGGCCCACCCCTACGGGATTGCACCCTGAAGTCGTCGCGCAGGAGGCAAAGCTGCAGAAAATCGTCGCTGCGACGCGGGGGATGGTGTCCGGCCGCCTATCACGGACACTTTTCTTCGCCGCCCGGCAGTACCACTTCACTTCAAACTACTCGATATTTTTCAACGACACGTGGCACAACGACACGGTGTATGACGTGCACGGCTTCCCAGGGCGTGTCATGCGAGCGGGTTATGCGGGTATAAAATCGATCATCGTCGGTGGCATGGGCGGAGACCCCATGACGGACTACTTCAAGCCAATCGACGCGAACGGCGGTGATTTTTCGTACTCACCCGTAACGTTCGACGCGTCTTCGTTGTATCCTTCGGTCTCGCGTGCGAACACCGGTGCTTTCATCGTCGATAAAACCGAGGAGGTGAACGTCACGACCGCGCCTTTGCGATTCGTCGATCCGGACTGGCGAACGGACACCCACGCGCTCAGACACGACTGGACGTGCGAGGATTTACTCGCGGACCGCCCGACGTGCCACCTCCGCGGCATGACGAAGAAACTCAAGGACATGTATGGAATATTCGTGGTCGACGACATACCCAGTGGGAGCCCGCTGACGTTGCCACCAAACACGATGGGACCGAATTCGGCGTACACGTTCACGATGCTGACGTCCAAGACTCACCGCTCGTCGAGAGGGCCTGATAAGGTTCAGCTCGTGACGGGGAACAACACGTGCCCGAGCGCGAACATCGAGCCGACGCCGAAGTCGATCAACCATCAATTCTTGTTTCGGATCTACGGCGACGGAGTAAGCGCTTTAGGCCGCGTGCAGTTCAGGTGGAGCATCGTGGACACGAGCCCGGCGACCGCGACGACGCTCGCCGTTCCCGTGTACACGCACTGGCAAGACAAGGGGTACATGTCGATCGTCAAAAATACGATGAACCCCGGCCGCGAGTACACGCTCACGCTGACCACGCGCGTCGCCGGCGTGGATAACGGATGCGAAGGACAATCGGAGAGAATCCTGGTGACGAACGCGCCGCCTCGGTCCGTGGGCGAAGGCGTCGTCGTCGAACCCGCGATCGACGGGATTGAATTTGAAACTAAATTCTCCGTCGATTGCGGCGAATGGGTCGACGCGGATAAAACGCTCGAGTATCGCCTCGCGTACTGGTACGACTACGACGTCTTCGCCCCGCGTTGGATGTGGCTCACAGAGCTTCAGGAAGGTCACGCTGTTTTCGAAGACGTCTTGCTCCCTCACAATCGACGCGCTGGTGGACGCACGAAGATTCGATGCGTCGCGTTCGACGACGAGGGCGCGTTCGGAACCTCGGTCACCACCGTGAAGGTCGCCGCGCACGCGAACATCTCCGCGGCGGTCGACGACGTATTCGTCATCGGTTCGCACCTCGAGCACCTCCACGTCTTCCCGGCCGCGTTGCGTAGGCTGCAGGAAGTGGATAAGCTGCGACACGCGGTGGCGGCGCAACGGCGCCGCCGCGCGCTCTTGGGCGAGAACATCGAACCGTCGTCGCCGTCCCCTCCTAGTCCGTCCGTGGGGACCGAGTTGAAAAAGGCGCTAGACGTCGTTCGAGGCGTCCTGGCGAGGTGCAACGGCGGCATCTCCGAGGACATCATCGAGACGGTGCTCGAGCTATCAGACACGTACCTCACGACGAGCTGTGAATTCGCGTCGTTCGACCCCGGCCGAGCGTCGAGAGACGTCCCGATCCAAGCGCTCTTGCCCGTCGTCACTCGCGTCGCGCACGACTGGCCTGTCGAGCAACGAAAGTACGCCGCAGCGGCGTCGCGCGTGAACATCAACGCGAGTCCAGAGTCGAACGCGGAGAGCGACGAAGACTGGGCTCGCCTCGCCTCGGCGTACGCCGCCGCGGCGCGTCTCGTGTCCCACCGGAGTTCCGGCGTCGACTCGGTGAAGATGCTGCGTGGCGCCGCCGCCGCGGCTGTCGCAAACGAAGAAACGTGCGACGCGCCTGTCACGACGCGAACGATCGCCATGCGCGGCGGGGGCGGTGGGAAGCGTAGGACGCTGTATTCCCGCGCGACCTTTTCAGGCACCGTCGCGGCGTACAACGAAAAGCTCTCCGGGGGCGCGTCGGAGTCGTCGTCCGAGTGGCCGAGCCACATTCCGACGTTCAGCGTTTCCGGTGCCTTTCGTTCGACGCGCGACAACGAAGCCGGCGCGGCGCCGACTATCATCAAATCCGACGAGTGCGTCACGTTCAGCGTCGGCGCGATTCCGTCGAGGGCGTTCGAGACCGCCGACGTCGACGTCATCATCGTGAGCCCGGTCGTCGCCGTCATACACGTGGTGGATCAGTTCCTCGGTCAACTGAGCGATCTAAATCCTCACGGGGTACGAGACGTCGTCGCGACCGCGCGACTCGCGTTCCACGGAGGGCGCTTCCTTCGAAACGAGAAAGTGTTCGTCGCGAAGAACGCCACGTCAATCCGCTCGCGCATGTACTGCGCGCACATGCGAACGACCGCGACGGACGGCTCGGACGTCGCCGTCGAGTCGCCTGCGTTTACCGGCGGCGTTTCCGTCGCCGCTCCCGCGTGCGTGCTTCTCGACGCCGTCGAAGGGTACGATTACGATTGCGTTTGCGACCAAGTCGGAGCCGTCGCGCTAGCGGTGGCCGGGCCGTTCGACGAATCCGAGTGGACCGTTCACGAGTGCGAAGGCGACCAGTGCGCGACGTGCTTCGACGGCGTGCGAAACGGAGACGAGGAAGGCGTCGACTGCGGCGGCGCGTGGTGCGGCACCTGTTCGAATGCTGAGCAGAGTCGAGTCCTCGACGCGGGGCCGTGCGCGAACATTCGCGCAGGAGAGGACGACGAGCGACCGACCGTTTCGAACCCGCGCTCGCTCGTCGATTCGAGACGCGCGAGTCTCGACGAAGTTGATGAGACGTCGGTCACGACGACGTACGTGATCACGGGCATGTCTGCGGCGAAGGCGGATGCGCAGTTGAATTTTGTAGAAAACGTCGTGAAGTCGCGCCTGAGCCGAGGGATTAAATTCCATTCGATCGCGCCGTCGCGCGTCTCCGCGGAGATGAGCGAGGACGGCACGTCCGCGACGCTCGTCTTGAAGTTCATTGGTTTCGTCGGGAAGGACCCGAGAGGCGTGAAGAGGTTTTCGCAAATGTCCGCGGGACCGCGGACGATGAGGGCGGTGAACGTGATCATGAAAAAGCGCGGGACGCTCGTCGTCGCCGCGAATTACAAAACCGATTCCGTCATCTCGTGGAGCGACGGGCACGCGAAGGCGCTCAAAGGACGAATCGGGGGGTTGATTAGAAAGGCGAAATCGGCCGCCGCGGCCGGCAACCAAGCCGCGCGAGCCAAGTTTGCCCGCGGGATCGGGTACTTCAAAGCGCTCCTAAACGAACCGCCGCGCGCGGTGAACGAGACGGTTTCATCGAGCGCGGCGTCTGGAAGATCGAACGCCGCGACGGAGTCCAGAGAAGACCATTTGTTCCGCCTGCAATATCCGTCGCCGCCACCTCATCCTCCACCCCTACCTCCGGCTGCGCCGGCGCCGGCGCCTCCGCCGCCTTCTCCGCCTCCGCCGCCCCCGGCGAGGAAATTTCATAACAAGGCTGAGCTCATCGCCGCCATCAAGGAATGCAGGGACGAATGCGCCGCCGCCGATATTAACCGATGGGACGTCACCGCAGTGACGGACATGAGCAATTTGTTTATTAGTAACGGAAATTTCAACGGCGACATCTCCGGGTGGGACACGAGTAAGGTCACGAGGATGAGGAACATGTTCTACTACGCCAAGGCTTTCAACGGCGACATCTCCAAGTGGGACGTGAGCAAGGTCATCCACATGGAGAGAATGTTCTCCAACGCCGAGGCTTTCAACGGCGACATCTCCGGCTGGGACGTGAGCAAGGTCACCAACATGGGGGAGATGTTCTCCAACGCCGAGGCTTTCAACGGCAATATCTCCAAGTGGGACGTGAGCAAGGTCACCAACATGGGGGAGATGTTCTTCAAAGCCAAGGCTTTCAACGGCAATATCTCCAAGTGGGACGTGAGCAAGGTCACGGACATGGCGTACATGTTCAGCGCTTCCTCTTTCAACGGCGACATCTCCAAGTGGGACGTGAGCAAGGTCATCCACATGGAGAGAATGTTCTCCAACGCCGAGGCTTTCAACGGCGACATCTCCGGCTGGGACGTGAGCAAGGTCACCAACATGGGGGAGATGTTCAAAGGCGCCAAGGCTTTCAACGGCAATATCTCCAAGTGGGACGTGAGCAAGGTCATCCAAATGGTGGGCATGTTCTCCTCCGCTTCCTCTTTCAACGGCGACATCTCCAATTGGGACGTGAGCAAGGTCACCAAGATGGGGAGCATGTTCTCCTCCGCTTCCGCTTTCAACGGCGACATCTCCAAGTGGGACGTGAGCAAGGTCATTGACATGGCGTACATGTTCAACGGCGCCAAGGCTTTCAACGGCGACATCTCCATTGGGACGTGAGCAAGGTCACCAAGATGGGGAGCATGTTCTCCTCCGCTTCCGCTTTCAACGGCGACATCTCCAATTGGGACGTGAGCAAGGTCACCAACATGGGGACAATGTTCAAAGGCGCCAAGGCTTTCAACGGCGACATCTCTGGATGGGACGTGAGCAGTGTCACTATAATGACATATTTATTCAGCTACGGAAGCTACGGCTACGGAAGCTCGAATTTCGACCAAGACTTATCGAATTGGAATCTTTGCAAGCTGACGAAAAAATCCATGCGTTCTTATCAACTCTCGCAATTTAAAGCGGGCATATCAAATTTGAAGGAGGAGCACAAGCCCCGTCTCGGTCATTGCGTTATGTCAACATTTTCCAACGGTGATATGCTCCGTCTCGCCGTTAAATCGTGTCTCGCCAAAGACTCGGTGAAGGGCTGCGAGAATATGAACTCCTGGGATGTGAGCAAGGTCACCGACATGTATCAAATGTTCTATGGTGCCTCTGCTTTCAATGGCGACATCTCCAATTGGGACGTGAGCAGCGTCACGAACATGAGAAACATGTTCCAATTCGCTTTCGCTTTCAACGGTGACATCTCCAAGTGGGACACGAGCAAGGTCATCCAAATGGGGGGCATGTTCTACTACGCCAAGGCTTTCAAGGGCGACATCTCCAAGTGGGGCGTGAGCAAGGTCACCACCATGAGGGTCATGTTCCAAGGCGCCTCCGCTTTCAACGGCGACATCTCCGAGTGGGACACGAGCAAGGTCACCACCATGAGGAGCATGTTCATGAACGCCAAGGCTTTCAACGGCGACATCTCCAAGTGGGACGTGAGCAAGGTCACCAACATGGGGGACATGTTCAACGGCGCCACGAAATTCAAGCAAGACCTCTCCGATTGGGTCATGTGCAACGACGACGGCACGCTCACGCTCACGCTAAGGAACCGTATGTTTGCCAATGGCGTCATGCCGGAGTCGTACAAACCGCGTCCGCTCGTGAGCTCGTGCGTGAAATCGGACGCTTCTGTGGGCTTGTGCAAGACAAAACAATCGATCGACTCGGAGACCTGGCACTCCCTCGTCGTCGCGGTCTCGGCCACCTCGGTGGACTTGTACGTCGGCGGCGAAAAGATGTGCACGGTGGAGACGCCGAACGGGTCTTACTTTGACGGGACCGAAGACATACCCGTGTATACGCAGTGCCGCGGGAACGAGTGCCGTGGGGGCGGCGACAAATCACGGAGCCTCGCCGCCCCGCACTTGCCCGCCGCGGCGGTCACCGACGTGTACGACATGCGCGTTCAGTTTGGAGCTGCGTCGATCGATCCCGCCGATCTCGTGGCGGCTATCGCCGCGCGAGCC
>NW_003315885.1:187572-213345 GCF_000151265.4 Micromonas pusilla CCMP1545
GACCAAGTCGGAGCCGTCGCGCTAGCGGTGGCCGGGCCGTTCGACGAATCCGAGTGGACCGTTCACGAGTGCGAAGGCGACCAGTGCGCGACGTGCTTCGACGGCGTGCGAAACGGAGACGAGGAAGGCGTCGACTGCGGCGGCGCGTGGTGCGGCACCTGTTCGAATGCTGAGCAGAGTCGAGTCCTCGACGCGGGGCCGTGCGCGAACATTCGCGCAGGAGAGGACGACGAGCGACCGACCGTTTCGAACCCGCGCTCGCTCGTCGATTCGAGACGCGCGAGTCTCGACGAAGTTGATGAGACGTCGGTCACGACGACGTACGTGATCACGGGCATGTCCGCGGCGAAGGCGGATGTGCAGTTGAATTTTGTAGAAAACGTCGTGAAGTCGCGCCTGAGCCGAGGGATTAAATTCCATTCGATCGCGCCGTCGCGCGTCTCCGCGGAGATGAGCGAGGACGGCACGTCCGCGACGCTCGTCTTGAAGTTCATTGGTTTCGTCGGGAAGGACCCGAGAGGCGTGAAGAGGTTTTCGCAAATGTCCGCGGGACCGCGGACGATGAGGGCGGTGAACGTGATCATGAAAAAGCGCGGGACGCTCGTCGTCGCCGCGAATTACAAAACCGATTCCGTCATCTCGTGGAGCGACGGGCACGCGAAGGCGCTCAAAGGACGAATCGGGGGGTTGATTAGAAAGGCGAAATCGGCCGCCGCGGCCGGCAACCAAGCCGCGCGAGCCAAGTTTGCCCGCGGGATCGGGTACTTCAAAGCGCTCCTAAACGAACCGCCGCGCGCGGTGAACGAGACGGTTTCATCGAGCGCGGCGTCTGGAAGATCGAACGCCGCGACGGAGTCCAGAGAAGACCATTTGTTCCGCCTGCAATATCCGTCGCCGCCACCTCATCCTCCACCCCTACCTCCGGCTGCGCCGCCGCCGGCGCCTCCGCCGCCTTCTCCGCCTCCGCCGCCCCCGGCGAGGAAATTTCATAACAAGGCTGAGCTCATCGCCGCCATCAAGGAATGCAGGGACGAATGCGCCGCCGCCGATATTAACCGATGGGACGTCACCGCAGTGACGGACATGAGCAATTTGTTTATTCGTAACGGAAATTTCAACGGCGACATCTCCGGGTGGGACACGAGTAAGGTCACGAGGATGAGGAACATGTTCTACTACGCCAAGGCTTTCAACGGCGACATCTCCAAGTGGGACGTGAGCAAGGTCATCCACATGGAGAGAATGTTCTCCAACGCCGAGGCTTTCAACGGCGACATCTCCGGCTGGGACGTGAGCAAGGTCACCAACATGGGGGAGATGTTCAAAGGCGCCAAGGCTTTCAACGGCAATATCTCCAAGTGGGACGTGAGCAAGGTCATCCAAATGGTGGGCATGTTCTCCTCCGCTTCCTCTTTCAACGGCGACATCTCCAATTGGGACGTGAGCAAGGTCACCAAGATGGGGAGCATGTTCTCCTCCGCTTCCGCTTTCAACGGCGACATCTCCAAGTGGGACGTGAGCAAGGTCATTGACATGGCGTACATGTTCAACGGCGCCAAGGCTTTCAACGGCGACATCTCCAAGTGGGACGTGAGCAAGGTCACCAACATGGGGAGCATGTTCCTGTTCGCTTTCGCTTTCAACGGTGACATCTCCAAGTGGGACACGAGCAAGGTCACGAGGATGTGGGGCATGTTCTACTACGCCAAGGCTTTCAACGGCGACATCTCCAAGTGGGGCGTGAGCAAGGTCACCAACATGGGGAGCATGTTCTCCTCCGCTTCCGCTTTCAACGGCGACATCTCCGGCTGGGACGTGAGCAAGGTCACCAACATGGGGGAGATGTTCAAAGGCGCCAAGGCTTTCAACGGCAATATCTCCAAGTGGGACGTGAGCAAGGTCATCCAAATGGTGGGCATGTTCTCCTCCGCTTCCTCTTTCAACGGCGACATCTCCAATTGGGACGTGAGCAAGGTCACCAAGATGGGGAGCATGTTCTCCTCCGCTTCCGCTTTCAACGGCGACATCTCCAAGTGGGACGTGAGCAAGGTCATTGACATGGCGTACATGTTCAACGGCGCCAAGGCTTTCAACGGCGACATCTCCAAGTGGGACGTGAGCAAGGTCACCAACATGGGGAGCATGTTCCTGTTCGCTTTCGCTTTCAACGGTGACATCTCCAAGTGGGACACGAGCAAGGTCACGAACATGAGGAGCATGTTCAACGGCGCTTCCTCATTCAACGGCAATATCTCCAAGTGGGACGTGAGCAAGGTCATCCAAATGGTGGGCATGTTCTCCTCCGCTTCCGCTTTCAACGGCGACATCTCCAAGTGGGACGTGAGCAAGGTCATTGACATGGGGAGCATGTTCCGCGCTTCCTCTTTCAACGGCGACATCTCCAAGTGGGACACGAGCAAGGTCACGAACATGAGGAGCATGTTCAACGGCGCTTCCTCATTCAACGGCGACATCTCCAAGTGGGACGTGAGCAAGGTAACCAACATGGAGAGAATGTTTTCCTCGACATCTGCTTTCAACGGCGACATCTCGAACTGGGACGTGAGCAGCGTCACGAACATGGAGAGAATGTTCAATTACGCCAAGGCTTTCAACGGCGACATCTCCAAGTGGGACGTGAGCAAGGTCACGGACATGGCGTACATGTTTTTTGGCGCTCGGACTTTCAACGGCGACATCTCCAAATGGGACGTGAGCAGCGTCACGAACATGAGAAGAATGTTTTATGGCGCTTCCTCATTCAACGGCGACATCTCCAAGTGGGACGCTGGAATCTCTGCACCGTGAGGTCTAGTGATAAGATGTTCCATATGACAGCGCTTTCCGAGGATCACAAGGCGCATCCAGGAGAGTGTGAACTATGACGCAGATCGTGACAGAGATCGCCCCATCCTTCCTTCAGACGTTTCTCGCAAACGCGTCCCTCGTGGATGTGCCGCGCTCGTGGTGGTGAGATGCGAAATCCCCCGCGCGATCGCGAGGAGAAAACAGAGAGATCAAACAGTCTGCGCTGCGCGTGAGCGGCGATGCGGGAACCTGCGTTCGCGTGGCGTGGATACGATCCGCGATCTACCCTACCCGGGTTGGTGTATACACGAGCGGCGGCTGCGGCGAGCGGCGGCGCGTTTGTTTGTCCGAGGGGTAAGGGCAACGACTAGGGTTCGTGCGTTAAATTGTGTAACCTCCTTTTCGTGTGATTTTCTCACGACTACGTGTATCTTCACTTTGATAGCTAGCCAGGGTGTCAAAATAACTTTTTTGCTTTCAGCGTTGGTCGATGTATCGATCAAACAAAATAATTCATCGCGTTTTTTCAAACGATACTTGACCGAGGCGCAACTTCAAGCGCGCGTCTTGGGCGGTGTGCGGGGGTAAGTGAAAACTACGGGGCTTTCCTAATTTGGGAGATCAGTCAAGTTCAGTCATTTCCAGATTTCAGGCGATTTTTTGGGCAAAATGGGGGTCAGGCGACCCTAGACCAAAAACACGGGGAATCGGCCAGGCAGACCCAAAAATGATGGTCTTTGACGGCTTTGAAAAATACTATACACCGAGAAAGTTCCGTCATTCCTATATCCTATGTTGACTATGTATATAATGTATACTCTTTTCTCCCTTTTATATAAATAGTGTAATCCGTAAAGGAGGGAGAGAGAGAACGGATTAGGAGTGTGAGAAAGAAAAAAAAAACATACCCTACAGCCAACATAGCCAACATAGGGTCTGGCGGTCTCCCCCCCTGTCTCAAAAACAGACCCCCCCTTTAGAGACCAAAAAAGCCCTACATAGATATTTGGGTCTGGCTTTCTCTCGTCCTCCGTGCTTGTTTCGTGGATGGTATGAAATGGGGTCTCACAGAAGGCTCACAGAAGGTATAGAAGCCCCACAGAAGACCCCCGATTTTCGATGATTTTCGTGTGATTTTCTAACCCCCCAAATTGGACGATTTTAACCCCCGAAATTAGATGATTTTCGTGTGATTTTCTAACCCCCGATTTTTGGTTTTGCGACCCCCGATTTAGGTGGTTTTCCCGTGTTTTTGAGGTGTTTTTCAACAGCTCAAAAACACTTCGCAGGGCTTAAAGAGGTGCTACAGAGTTCCGTGATATTTGCGTCAGCGAGGTTCACGGAGATTTGTAGAGGTCTGGGTCGCTACGCTCCAGATACGCCCCCGAACTCCCGTGATTTTCGTAAGGTTTTGGTCTTATTACAAAGCTATAAACTACCCAAGAACTCCCCAATCGTCATCGTCTTCAATTCAGGCTCAAGACCACTTCCGTCGGGTCTAAAGCGGTCAAAAGTAGCCCGACAAAACGGACATTTCCAAAGCTCGTGCTTGAGACCTGGCAGTTCATACTTCGGCTTGTAGAAGTCCTCCTGCGTCCAAGTTCCCTTCCAATTCTTCTCCACACAACAGCTACAGATGAAGTGGTCGCACTTCATACAGGTAATATTGGTGTCGTCAAACATCATCGTCGGCGTCTCCTTCCTCACGCAGTAAGGCACATCACAAACCTTCCCTGCCGTCTGCTTGTTTCGCTTATTTTTTTTGTTGTTCGGCATTTTTGGACTTATTTTTCGTTTTGAGGCGACCTCACTTAGGTTTCCAATTTTCATTTTTTTGGCTTGTATAAAAACCCTAAAATTGATACAAAAACACCTATTAAATTAGGTTTTGATAGGCGAGTACTACGCCCTTTAAGCCCTGAATTAGCGTTGATGCGACAGAGTTAAGGGTGAAATGAACCCGAAGGGTTCAACCCTTTAAGCTCCGTCAATTCACGCTAATTCAGGGCTTAAAGGGCGTAGTACAGTACGACGCCGTGAGTGTCTATCGCCTACGCACACGTCTCCTCAACCGGATAGCCCGGAGTGTATGCTCCTCGACTCCGAGCCCCTCTGCCGCTTCGCCGGGGAAGCGCTCGGGGACTTCCTCGAGCGCGAAGGCGACGCGACCTTCGCGCCATCCTTCTCCGCCGCCGATTTCGCCGCCGTCGCCGTCGCCGTCGCCGTCGCCTTTCGCTTCGGCGGACTTTTCGCGCCCGCGGTCCCCGCGCCCGCGCCGCCCCGCTTCGTCCCCACCGCCACCGCCGCCGCGTGCACCTTCGCGCGCATCTCCGGCGACATGAACGCCGGCATGTTCTCCATGTCCTGCATCGACAGCCCCGGCAGCGTCTCCATCGTGACGCCGTACGACGCGAAGCCGGCGGCGTATTCGCCCCATCCGCGCCTCGTCAGCCATCGCGTCACGCCGTCGTCGCCGTCGAGCGACAGCGCGCAGTCCATCGCGTCGGCGTCGTCGCCGCCGCCGGCGGCGGCGGCGGCACGCTCGAACGCCTCCGCCGCCGCCGCGGTCGCGGTCGGCGCCAGCGGCGGGCGGAACTCGAACGCCTTCGCGCCGAGGCCGCTCGGACCGGTCTGCTCCATGAACGCCGCCTTCGCGGGGTCCGTCGGCTTGACGCGCTTCGCGACGGCGGCGGCGGCGGCGCTCGGCAGGCGTCCCGGCCCGCGCCCCGCGCCGCCGCCGCCGCCGCCGTACTGACCGCCCGACGCGCCGCGCGACCTGAACGTCCCGCCGCCCGCGGCGACGCGCTCCGCGCGCGCCTTGGCGTTGTTCGCGGCTTTGAGGGTCGTTCCATACGAGCGATTGTCGGGGTGGAGTTAAAAGGCGTCAGTTGAAGTTGAAAGGCGCCGCGGGCGGGCGTTGAAAGCGAGGGACCCTGGGCGGAGAGATGCGACGGCAAAAGTCCTTAAGGATCGGCGTTCACCACGCCAACGCGGTCGTATGGGGACCAGTGTATAGAACGCACCTTTGATCAGCCGCCCCGCCGTCGTCGTCGGCTTCGGCTTGGTCGCGTCGTCTTGCACGAACGCGAGCTTGACCGGGTCCGCGATGCGCGCGAGCTCCGCCTCCGCGGCGAGGCGCTTCGCGGCGGCCTCCTCGTACGCCGCGGCGACGTGCTCGCCGCCCGCGGCGGAGACGACGCCCGTCGGCGGCGGCTCGATCTTCGCGCCCATGCTCGCGGCGGCGGCGGCTTTCGCCGCGGGGGGCGCGTTTGCCGCCTTGGCCGCAAGCGCCGCGGGGTCCAGCGCGGACGCGCGCGAGGGCGGCTTCGGGTTTGGTGGCGGGTCGTTCGGAGTGTTCTTCGGAGTGTTCGGGGACGGCCGCGACGCGCTCGGCGGCGCGCCGACCGCCGCGCCCGGCGCCGGCGCCGGCGCCGGCGGCGCGAATATCGCCTTGCTCGCCGCGATCGCCGCCGCGCTCCCGCGCCACCCTCGCGCCGTCTCGAACGCCGCCGTCACGCCGAGGACGCCGCGGACGACGTTCGCGTTGATCCCCTCCCGCGTCTTGTCCGCGACCGCGCCGGCGTCTATTCCGCGCGTCCACCCGTCGGCGTCGGCGTCGTCGTCGTCCGAGTCGCCGACGTCGGGGTCGAACGTTTCTTTTTCGAGCACGCGTTCGACGCGCGCGAGCACCGCCGTCAGCGCGGGGTCGCGCGCCGCCGCGGACAGCGCGTCCTCCCACGCGCCGTGCGGTCGCTTCGCGCGCGACGCGAGCGCGGCGCCGAGCTTGACGTCCGCCTCCGCGACGTCATCAGCTCTCTTCTTCGCCGCTTCGTCTTTGACTTCCGCCTCTTCGTCTCCCCCCGGCGACCCGTCCGTCTTCTTCTCCTCCCCCGCGGCCGCCTTCGCCTTCGCGGCCGCTTTCTCCTTGTCCTCCTCCCACGCCGCGGCTCTCGCGCTCTTCTTCCGCACGCGCCCGCCGCCTGACGGCGGCGGCGACGCGCCCGCGCCCGCGCCCGCGCCGCCGCTCTCGTCGCCACCCCCCGCGCGTCCGCCCGAAAGTTTCCTCTTCTTCGCGGTCGCCGCGTCCGCCGCCGCCTCTCCCGCGCCCGCGCCCGCTCTCGCCGCGGCCGCGGCGACGACGGCGGCGCACACCGCGATCGCTCGCCGCGCGCCCATGGCGTACCCGAGCTTATACACCTCGCTGCTCTCCTCGTGCGCGAAGGGCAGCTCCGAGAGCACGCGCGCGACGTCATTGGATTTCATCGCCTCGAGCACCGCGCCCACGCGTTCGTCCGACGGCGGCGGAAGGTCGTCGTCGTCGCCGCCGAACGCCGCGACCGCCGCCGCCCTCGCGGGGTTCCGGCGCAATCCCGCGCGGATCGCATCCGCGTCGTCTCGCGCGCGGACGGCGGCGAGGGACGGGCCGGGGGCGCCGGGGGCGCGCCGCGGACCGCCGCCGCCGCCGTCGCCGTCGTCGTCGTCGTCGTCCGCGTCGCCGCCGCCGCCGAGGCGCGCGCGTCGCGCCTCCCTCGCCGCGGCCTCCTTCGCCTCCGCGCGGCGGCTCAGCGGCAGTCCGGCGTCGTTACCGGCGCGCGCGGACGCGCGGCGGCTCAGCGGCGCGCCCCCGGCGGCGGCGGCGCCGTCGTCGTCGTCGTCCGAGTCGCTGAGGTAGTCGCGATCGCCGTCGCCCGTCGGCGCGCCGTCCGCGCGCGCGACGAGGACAACCTTCTCCGCGCCGCCGACGAGGTCTAAGATCTCCACGTCGCCGTCGTCGTAGACCACCTTCGAGAGGACGACCGCGGCGGCGGCGGCGGCACCCTCCTCGGCACCCTCCTCGGCACCCTCCGGCGCGCTGCTCTGCTGGTCCTCGATCACGCCGGTGTACCACGCGCGGTCTATACGAGCGAACGTCGGGGTGGAGTTGAAAGGCGTCAGTTGAAGTTGAAAGGCGCCGAGGACGGGGATTGAAAGCGAGGGACCCTGGGCGGAGAGAAACGCCGGGAGAGAAAGCCCTTAAGGATCGGCGTTCACCACGCGAACGTGGTCGTATGGGGACCAGTGTGAGACAGAACGCGCCTTGTTTCCAAAAGACGCGCACCGTGCACCCGACGGCGAAATCGCTCGGCGCGTACGTCGGAACCCTGATCTTCCCGGCGCGCCCGGCCGCCCGCGACGCCCCCGCGGACGCGCCCGCGCTGCGGCCTCGCCCGCCGCGGCCTCGCCCGCGGCCGCGGCCTCGCCCGCTGCCGCGCGGCCGTCCGCGGCCGCGACCGCCGCCCTCCGCGGAGACGGAGACGGCGGGCGGCCGCGGGTCCGTTCGAAACGAGAGGCTCGTCGGGTCCGCCGCGCTCGTTACGACGTCCTCGGGGTTCGCGAGCTCGTACTCGCACAGGTAGTTCTGGTAGTGAGTTATGAGGTCGTGCCCCACGGACGTCGCGCGGTGGTTCTCAGTGTAGTTTGATAGGCACGGGAACACGTCGCGCGTCCAGTTGAGTTTTTCCCTCTTGTCGCCGCCGCCGCCGCCGTTAACGCCGCCCTTCGACGATGGGAATCCGCCTCGCGAGACGACCGCGCGGTACAGCCCGAACAGGTCGAGCTTCGCGCCGTTCAGCGTCCGCGTCGGGAACGTGTTCGCGTCTGCGATCGGTCGACGAGAGAGGAGGATCGGATCGATCGTGAGAGGTCTCGCCTCGTTTTCGTTCGAGAGAAACTTATAAGTGGTGGGCGCTGCTGTGGCGACGTGACCTCTCGCGCGGACGACGCGCGCGCGTCGCGCGCGATCGCGCGCTGGCGCCGGTAAAAAACATTCGAGCGAGATCTCGTCGTCGAGAAGAATGCGCGCGGGCGACGTACCGCATCCCGGCGGCGCGAGCTTCTCCCCGCCGTTCGCTTGAAGGAAGGCGATCTGCGCGAACGCGATCGAAGAGCCACGGTCGGGCGTCAGCGCGACGTCGCGTGCGTGGAAGTATTAATATCGGACGAGGCGAGCGCGGGGGAGGCGGACGGGGACTCGAAACCGTCGCGTCGCGCGCGGAGGATCTCAAAGACGCGCGCGACGCACCAAATCCTCGAGGAACTCGTCCTCGGACACCTCCGCGAGCGGCTTCCGCTTCGCGTCCTCGCGCGTCATCTCGGCAGCGTGCAGCAGCGTGCAGGTTTTTTTTTCACAGCGCGATCGCGCGAGTGACGCCGCGGAAACGTCGCGCGCGAGCGTCGAGAGCGCCGCAAAAATTTAATTCAAAGTCGCGATGGCGTCGCACGAGAAGTTCCGCGCGCGATACGGGCGCGATACGGTCGCGACGCGACGCGCGCTTCGAGAATGATAGGGGATCGCCCTGCTGGAATTCCTACAGCTGTGAGGTGACGGTCGGTCGTCGAGACCAGGTCGAGACCCGTACCCGCGTGTGGTGCAGCCCCTACTACTAGAGCGGAGAAACGGTCGTCGCGGGGCGCAGTCGTCCAGAGGCGAGCGCGACCGACGCGCGCGCGCCCACGCGCGGCCCGTCGTCGCTCGAGAAGACGCGCGCCGCGCCCGCCGCGCCCGCCGCGTCGCGCGACTCCCATCTCGCGTCGGAGGCAGCGTCGGAACGTCGCGTCGTCGGCGATCTCTCATCAAGTCGTTGGGGAGGACGAACAACGACGACCGAACGCGCGCGGTCGTCAGCCATGGCGCCTCCCGCCGCGTCCGTCGCGACGAGCGGCGCGCGCGACGACGCGAAGAAGACGAAGATGAAGAAGCCCGTCGACGCGACCAACTACCCCGCGCGACTCGCGCGCTACCTCGGCGACGAGGCGTTCCTACTCGCCTCGGGCGCCATCAGTGGGAAAGACTACGCCATCGAGGTGGAGCACACGCTCGACCTCATCGCGAACGACGAGAGCCTCGGCGCGTACGGCAAGATACACGCGCTGAACACCCTGCGCGACGGCGGGCTCATCTCCGCGGAGCAGCACGCGTCGTACAAGAGCAAAGCGCTGGGGCGCGCGGTCGCGAAGGACGTCGCGCTGTACGTGAACATGGAGTGGCACTCCGAGGAGGGCGTCGACCCGTGGGCGTTCCTGCTCGACGAGAAGGAGCAGGTGGACGCGCAGATCGACTCACAGATCCGAGAGAGCGACGCCATCGCCGCGCGCCTCGCTGAGCTGGACGCGGCGGACGCGGAGGAGGAGCGGCGGAAGCGCGACGGGCCGGCGCGGCCGCCGCCAGCGAAGGCGACGGAGGAGGAGCGCGAGAAGATGGCGGCGAGGAGAGACGCCGCGCGCGAGAGCGCGGCGATGAACGCGCCGACGCCGTTTCCGTGGGACGTCGACGCCGCCGCGGTCGCGAACACGCCGCGCGCGCGCCTCTCGACGGAGGGCGCGGGCGCCGAAGAGGACGAGGAAGAGGACGTCCCGAGCGCGCGCGACAGCGCCGCCGCGGCGGAGAAAGCCGCGAAAGAGATCGACGAGTACGTCCGCGCGTTGGAGGAAAAGGCGCGTTCTGTTCTGTTCCTCACACTGGTTCCCATACGACCGCGTTGGCGTGGTGAAAGCCGTTCCTTAAGGACTTTTGGGTCCGGCGTGTGTTTCTCTCCGCCCACCCCGAGAACGCTTTCAATCCCCAACGCACCTCGACGCATTTCAACTTCAACTGACGCACCATTTCAACTCCACCCCGACGTTCGTCGCCTCGCGCGGAACGACCCGAAGATGGACGCGCCCGACGCGACCGCGTTGGGCGGGTACCACGGCAGCGCGTACGTCGGCTTAGACGGCGACGGCGACGGGGTCGGGAGCGGTCTCTTCGAGAAGGACGCGATCGTGAAGCAGCGCGCGAAGGAGAGAGAGGAAAAGGAGAGAGAGGAAAAGGAGAGAGAGGAGGGCGGCGACGAGGAACGGAAAGAGGTCCCCGAGTCCGAGTCCGCGATACCTAAAGCCGGCGAAGAAGACGCCGCGGCGGTGGCGCGGGGCGAGGCGGCGAAAGACGACGACGGCGTGCCCGTCCGCGCCGTCGATGAGGAGAAGGAGAAGGAGAAGGAGGAAAAGCCCGCGAAAGTGAACGTTCCCTCGAACGTCGGGGATCGCATCGTGGACGACCCCGTTCGAGACGCGAAGGACGACCGCGGGGAGACGCCGCCGTCGGTGATCGCGCTCGGGGCGGCGTTCATCGACGCGTCGGCGGAGGAAGACGGAGGAACGTCGACCGCCGACGCTGACGCCCCCGCCGACGCCGCGAAAAAAGAGCCGGCGCCGGCGCCGGCGCCGGCGCCGGGGCGGGCGACGATGAAGGCGCGCGCGCGCGACGAGGCCGACCAAGCGTCGAGGATGGCGGACAGCGGCCAAGGCGTCAACGCGGCGCTGTTCGCGGCGTCCAGGGAGGCGTCCGTCGGGCGGACGACGACGCGCGGAGAGGGCGGCGGCGGCGGCGGGTTAAACGCGGCGTCGTTCAAGGAACGCGCGCCGCGAGGGAAAGCGTTGCTCGTCGGCGCCAACTACTTCGCCGCCGCCGCGGAGAAGAACCCTCGCCTCCCGCGGCTCAGAGGTTCGCTCAACGACGTCGCGGCGCAGATGCGTTTTCTGCGCGACGCGTACGGGTTCAAGACCGACGCCGGGTCGATGCGCGTGTTGATCGACGAGCCGCTGCCCGGGGTGAACGCGTCGTCGTCGTCCTCCTCTTGCTGCGGCGCGTCGAAGCGCGGCGAACGCGACGGCGACGCCGTCCCGACCGCGCTGCGGTCGCACTACTACCGCCCCCCGACGACGACGAACGTCAAGGCGGGCATCGAGTGGCTGCTCGAGGACGCGCGCGCGGGCGACGTCTTGTTCTTTCACTTCAGCGGCCACGGCACGGACGTCCCGGACGTGGACGGCGACGAGGACGACGGCGTGGACGAGGCGCTGTGCACGATCGACGTCGACTGGGAGACGAATTTCGGGATCACGGACGATTACCTTCGCGAGAAGTTATTCTGCGCGGTCCCGCCCGGCGTGGACTGCTTCGCGACGTTCGACTGCTGCTGCAGCGGCGCGTTGTCCGACGCGAAGGCGGTGCGGACGACGCGCGGCGGTTCTGGGGGGGACGGCGGCGACGCGTCTTCTTCGGCCGTCGTCGCCGCCGCGAAGGGCGCCGGCGCGAATCGGTTCGCGCCGCCGCCCGCGCGCGTGCGCGAGCGGATCACGCAGCTCGCGCGCGAGCGTCGCAGGGACGCGAGGAAGCGACACGCCGAACCCGATCCAGGCGCGGACGCGGCCCCGGCCCGCCCCGGCCCCGGGTTGAAAAAAGCCGAGTCGTTGCGACACGCGGCGGCGGTGAAAAACCACCTCGTCAGCCTGAGCAGCAGCAAGGGCGACGAGCCCGCGCTGGAGATGAAAGTAGAGCGCGAGGACGGCGTCCGCCGCGGCGCGTTCACGTGGGCGCTCGAGCAGGCGCTCCGCGCGTCGCACGACGCGCCCGAGTCGGAGCGAAATTTGGTCGCGTTGACGCGACGCGCGACGTTTATTCTTCGAAACGCGGGCAAGGCGCAGACGCCGGAGTTGCACGTAAAATTGGAGGACGGGGACGACCCGCACGGCGTGGGGTGGATGACGGAGCAGCGCGAGGCGTGGGAGCTCGCGATGAACGAGAGGGAGAGGGCGGCGGAGGAAGAGCGCCGATAGCGTAGCGTGTGTGCATGTAGTTCCCGCGCGACGAACGACGCGAGAAGAGCGGCGAACGCGCCAGCCGCCTTCTTTTGCTGACGGATGAACGCGAACGTTCATCATCTCCTTCAGTTCGTTTCGAAATATGCGTCGTCAGCTGTCGTCATCGCGGCGATTCTTGGAACGTTCGTCGTCACTCGAGCGGCGCAGCGCTCGAGGGAGAGACGATGGCGGGATTCTCCGTCCTCGCGGATTTTGAGGAGGACGACGGTGACGACGTCGTCGTCCTCAGCGCGGGGACGAGGAAGAGACGAGCCGCGGGGAAGGCGCTCGAGGAGCGGATACGGAACCGCGAGATTTTCGACTGGAACGCGCCTCCTCCGCGGACGGGGTCGAAGCCGACGTTTCTGCGCGACATCACGAACGGGCAGTCGCGCGCGG
Organism: Micromonas pusilla CCMP1545; assembly: GCF_000151265.4. Taxonomy (NCBI): domain Eukaryota; kingdom Viridiplantae; phylum Chlorophyta; class Mamiellophyceae; order Mamiellales; family Mamiellaceae; genus Micromonas; species Micromonas pusilla. The sequence goes on from NW_003315885.1 coordinate 200,440, forward strand.
TGGTGGATCTCGATGAAGAGGAGGTCAGCGACGACGATTTCATAGCCACCGCTGCGATGCGAAAGCGGCGGCGGATCGAGAAGAGGAAGGAGGCCGCGGCGGGGACGACGTCAGCGACGCGAGATCTCCTGCTCCTGAACGAGGGCGCCGAGGGTTGCCAAAACGTCCCTTTCGACGACAGCGCGATACACGACAAGACGCCGACGCGGACGCCGACGCCTTCCGCGGCGGATGCCGCGCGCGCGCGCGCGGCCGCGACGACGACGTCGGGGAAGCGCGCCTCCCCGGGAGGGACGACGAAATCATCCCGCGGCGGCGGCGCGGGGAGCGGCAGAGGCAAGACGAGATCGCGCGTGCGCCGCTTGGAGGCGCTGCCGTGCCTCGACGACTCCGCGCTCCGTCTCGCGTCGACGCCGACGCCGACGCGAGATGCGCTTCCCAAAACGCCCCAAACGCAGCCGTTACCCGACCGCGTCAAGGAATACGCGAAGCAGCTCGCGTCGAAGTCGCAAGCGACGCACTGCGAGTGGTTCCTCGCGACGGAGGAAGACGTCTCCGACCCGCCCGGGTTCAAGCTGTGCGGCGCGCTCGCGGCGACGCTTCGCGCGCGCGGCATTCACCAACTCTACCGGCACCAGAAAGAGGCGATCCACGCCGCGGTGGGGGAGAAGAAATCCGTCGTCGTGTCCACGCCCACGGCGTCCGGGAAGTCGCTGTGTTACGTCCTCCCTCTTCTCCACGCCTTGGGGCAAAAGAAGTCGGCCAGAGCGCTCGTGTTGTTCCCGTTGAAGGCGCTCGCGAACGATCAGCTCGCCAAGTTGAAGGCGTTCCCGGAGGCGGCGAGAAAGGCGCTCGAGGCTGCGGAAGGGAATATCGACGGCGACGGCGAGGGGGGTCTGAACCAGACGGAGCTGAAGCGTTTGCGAGGCATCGCGGAGATCACGATTCGCACGTGCGACGGCGACAGCAGCGAAGACGACCGCGCGGCGATTCGCGCGGAGAAGACGCAGGCGCGTTGTCCTCACACTGGTCCCCTTACGACCGCGTTGGCGTAGTGAACGCCGTTTCTTAAGGACTTTTGCCCGCGCATCTCTCCGCCCACGCCACGGTTTCAATCCCGACACACCTCGATGCCTTTCAACTTCAACTGACGCCTTTCAACCCCGCCCCGACGTCGCTTTAAACGATGGAACGACCCGCAGCTCGTGCTCACCAACCCGGACTCGCTGCATCATTTCATCTTGCCCGGGTACCCGCGCAAGTGGAGCAAATCGTTCTGGGCGAACCTCACGCACGTGGTGATCGACGAAGCGCACGTGCATCGCGGCGTCGCGGGGTCGCACTTCGCCAACGTCATCCGGCGCGTGATTCGTCTGTGTCGAGTATGCGGCAACGACGACGTGCGCTTCGTCTGCACGTCGGCGACGATCTCGAACCCGCGAGAGCACGTGCTCGCGCTGACGACGAAAAATCCGACGTGCGTTACCGTGTCCGGGGCGCCGAGCGGGGAGAAGGCGATGATCTTGTGGCAGCCGCCGGAGCTCGCGGGCGGCGGCGAGGGCGGCGGCGAGGGCGCCGCCGCCGCCGCCGGCGGCGCCGGCAGTCGTCCGGGACGTCCGCGGTCTAATAACGCCGCGGCAAAAAACAACGGCGGCGACGAGAAGACCGCGCAGCGACGGAGCGCGTACGCGGAAGCCGCGGAGGTGATCGCTTCGCTCGTGAAGAACAACGTCCGGTGCCTCGCGTTCGTCTCCGCGAGGTCGCTCACGGAGTCCGTCTGCCGCGACGCCAGGGAGCTGCTCGTGAAGGCGGGACGGCAGGACCTCGCGTTGCTCGTTGACTCCTACCGCGCCGGTTACTCCGTGAAGGAACGTCGCAATCTCGAGCACCGGCTCGCGTCCGGGGAAGTCTCCGCGCTCGTGTGCACGTCCGCGCTCGAGATGGGGATCGACGTCGGGACGTTAGACGCGACCGTGCACGTCGGGGTGCCGGAGACGGCGTCCGCGATGTGGCAGCAGGCGGGGCGAGCCGGCCGCCGCCGCGGGTGTTCGCTCGCCGTCGTCGTCGCCGCGGAGCGACCGCTCGACGGTTTCTACCTCGCGCACCCGAGTGAGCTCTTCAAGCGCAGACCGGAGAGCGCGCTCATCGACCCAGCGAACGTGAGCGTGCTGGAGGCGCACCTGCCGTGCGCGGCGTTCGAGACCCCGATCGATCCGAAGACGGATTGCAAGCTTTTCGACGACGCGGAAGCCGCGAGACTGTTTCGGTTGGGCGCGGAACGCGGGGAGACGACCGCGGTGAAGAACCGGACGCCGTTCTTGTGCGCGCTCAGGAGCGCGACGAGCGCGACGCCGAAGATCACGAGAAGCGCGGCCGGGGAAGGCGGCGGCGGCGGCGGCGGGTTTTCTAAAGCTTCCGCGGGCGGCGGCGGCGGCGGCGGCGGCGGCGGCGGCCAATTCCCGGCGCGCGCGGAGATGCCCTGGAACAACGGCGAGCCCACGATGTTCCTGAACAAGGCGACGAAGATTTTCCAGTGCCGGCAGTTCTTCCGCCCACATCACCACGTCATGCTCCGAGGCGCGCCGTCCGGCGGCGACGCGTGGACGCTCCTCGACGTCACGCGCGGAGACTCGCTCCAATCCGGCGCTCGCGAGCTCGAAAAAATCGAAGCCCACAGAGCGATGTCGCGCATATACCCCGGATGCGTCCACCTCTCCAGACACGGGCAGTACAAGATCGAGCGGCACGACGCGAATGCGCGCGTGGCGTACTGCCGCGAGTACGCCAACCCGGAGGTGACGTACGCGCGCGAGCGGACCGCGGTGATGCCGCTGGAGAAGGACCCGAGCGCGGGGATACGCGAGCGAAAGGTCAAACGCGTCGGCATGGCGCGCGTCTTCGAAGGCCGCGTGCGCGTCGTGGAGACGATCCACGGCTACGTCGTGAAGAGGCTGCACACGCAGGAGCTCATAGACGAGATACCGTTCAACCCGGGCTTGCCCGGGAGCGATTTCGTCACCGACGCGGTGTGGTGGGACCTCCCCGGAGAGCTCGTGCGATCCAAAATCGCCCCGGACAGACTCCGCGCGGCGACGCAAGGTGCGTTCTATACAAAGACTGGTCCCCATACGATCCCGTTCGCGTGGAGCACGCCGTTCCTCGAGGGTTTACTTTCGGGTCCCGCGCGCGTCTCTCGCCGACACCCCCCCGGTTTCAATCCCGACACGCCGCGGTGCCTTTCAACGCACGCCGACGCCTTTCAACTCCACCCGCCCCGACTGCGTTTGACAGGCGCGCTCAACGTCTGCGCCGCGCTCGTCCCCGCGGTGGCGATGTGCGACGCGCGCGACGTCCTCGGCGCGTGCGACTTCCTCTCCTCCGACGGATGCAACGGGTCGGACGGCGGCACGACCGGCGCGCGGATGTACCTGTACGACGCGTGTCCCAACGGCGTGGGGTTGGCGAGCAAGACGTGGACGCAGCTCGACGCGTTGTGGGAGAAGGCGCTCGCGACGACGAGGGAGTGCAAGTGCGCGTCCGGGTGCCCGTCGTGCACGCAGGCGGGCGCGCGAGGACGCGACGCGGGGACGGAGAAGAAGGCGACCGTGGTGTTGCTGGAGGGGCTGCTCGGGACGTGGATGCGCGGCGGCGGCGGCGGCGGCGGAGGCGGCTCGACGTGCGCCGCCGCGGCGGAGCGAAAAGCGTCCGCCGCCGCGGCGACGACGGACGCGACGCCAGCGGAGCTTCGGACGGAGGCGGCGTTCGACAAGGCCGCGAGCGAAGGCGTCGCGGCGGCCGCGGCGGTCGCGTTGGAGGCGCCGACGAATCGGTACGCGCCGCCGGCGGTGGCGCCGGCGGCGCGGTACGTTCCTCCGCCTCCCGCCGCCGCGCGACGTCCCGCGAATCCTCATCGGTACGTCCCGGCGCCGGAGCGGCCGCCGGCGCGGCACGTGCCTCCGCCGCAGCAGCGTCAGCAGTCTCTTCAACGGCCGCCGCCGCAGCAGTGGCAGCAGGGTTTTTCGCCGGCCGTTTCGCCGCCGTTTCGCCGGCCGTTTCAACCGCCGCGGTCGCCGTCGAAACTTGTCGCGTTTCGACCTCCGTCCCACCTGCAGCAGCAGCAGCCGCTGCCGCCGCCGCCGCCGCGACAGTGGCGAGGCGGGCCGCCGCCGGCGCCGCCGCGACAGCTCGAGCGCGGCGGCGCGATGGGGGCTCAGGGATGGAACGACCGACCGGGTGTCGCGGGGGATCCGAAGCAGCGATCGATCTCTTCCATGCTCCACGGTCGGTGAGCGCGACGCGACAACGAGCCGTACCGTTTTTTTTTTCTCGCGTCCGTCGCCGACGACCGACGACGTAGTCTATCATAGCAGCGCACGCAGCGCGACCGACGTAGTCGCTCGCCGTGCGAATGTTCACGCGACGTGTTAAACGAACGAGCGCGTCGTGACATATCTTTCGCGCGCGCGCGTCGGCTCGACGGAAGTACACGCGCAGGGCGGATGGGAGCTCGAGTTCTGTTCGCTCAACTGTCGTCCACAAGGTCGTCATTTCGTAATCGATCCGTTGACCGAACCCGTTTTAGTTTCAGCCTGGGTGTTGCTGCGGCTGTTGGACGCGACGACAAATAGAGACGCGTGGTAGAAAGGCACATTCACAAATCCCCGTCCCCGCGGGCCGCTCGCAGCTCGGCAGAGACGCGATGACGGCGACACGCGCGATATCGTGACCGACGATCCGAGGGTGAGGTAGGAAGCCCCCGCCGCGAGGCGCGCGCGCGCGAGAGCGCCCGCGTCGCGGTCGCGTCGGCCGCGGCCGAGGGTCGATCAACATGCCGAAATCGTCGACGACGACGCCGACGCAGGTCGCCGCCGCGGACGACTCCGACGACCTGGACGTGAACGCGGACGAACTCTTCGCGATGCTATCGCCCGAGTTCCTCGAGTTCAAGTGCCTCGAGTTCAAGTCCGGGAAGTTCGAGCCCGACGAGACGTCGCAGCTCGCGCGGATGTTCACGGACGTGACGCACGGCGGCATCGCCGAGGCGCAGCGCGAGTCCGCGCTTCATCTCGCGCAGGCGCTCATCCGCGAGTACTCCCGGCAGCTCGACGCCGCGCTCAATTATACGCCGCCGTCCACGGCGGAGCTCAAGGACGCGAAGAAGCGCGCGATCACCGCGGAGGCGGAGCTCGCGCGTCTGCGCGAGGTGGCGACGGGCAACATCGCGGCCGCGAAGAAGGCGGAGGACGAGCTGTTCGCCGCGCGGCGCGACGCGAGCGAGGCGAAGAATCGCGCGGATCTCGCAGAGGCGCGCGCGAAATCGCTGCGATCGCGACGCGTCGAGGACCACCCGGACGCCGCGGCCGCGGCGGCGGAGTCCGCGAGGCTCGCCGAGGCGGCGCGCGACGCGGCGTCCAAGCTCGACGACGCGGAGGCGCGCGCGAGGGACGCGGAGGAGAAAAACGTTCGACTCGAGCGCGAGCTCGACGCGTCGCGCGTCGCGCTCGCCGCCGCGGAGGACGCGGCGAAGCGCGCGTCCGCGGTGTCGCCGTCGAAGCGCACGACCGAGGAAGAGTCCCTCGCGGTCGAGACCTCGGTTGCGCTCGCGGCCGCGGAGGAGGCGACGCGCGTCGCGGAAGAGGAGCGGTCGCGCGAGGCGGCTCGCGCGTCGGCGGCCGCCGCGCGCGTCGAGACGGAGCGCGAGCGCGCGGACGCGACGACCAAGGCGTTAACGGACGCGAGAGACGAGGAGGAGAAGACGCGAGTTAGGATCGAGGAGGCGGTGGCGAAGGCGCGCGCGGAGGTGGCGGAGGCGGCGGCGAAGGCGAAGCGAGAGACGGAGAGCGCGGAGCGACGCGCGAAGGAGATGGAAGAGAAGCTCCTCGCCGCCGCGGTGCGCGCGTCCTCCTTCCTCACACTGGTCCCCATGCGACCGCGTTCGCGTGGTGAACGCCGATCCTTAAGGACTTTTGCCGGCGTGTCTCTCCGCCCAGGGTCCCTCGCTTTCAATACCCGCCCTCGGCGCCTTTCAACTTCAACTGACGCCTTTCAACTCCACCCCGACAGGCGACGGCGGCGAAATCGGCGGCGGAGAGCGAGAGACGCGCGGAGCAGAGGGCGAAGAAGATCGAGCGCGAGGCGATCGCGCGCGCTAAGGAGATGGAGGCGGCGGCGAGGGCGAAGGCGGCGGAGGCGGAGATTCGCGCGGCGAAGCTCGAGGCGGAGCGCGAAAAGCTCGCGGCGAAGCTCGAGGCGACGGAGCGCGCGAAGGGCGCGGCGCTGAGCAAAGCCGCCAAGGTGCGATTTCCTCACACCGGTCCCCATACGACCGCGTCGGCGTGGTCAACGCCGTTCCTTAAGGACTTTCTTTGCCCAGCGTGTCTCTCCGCCCACACCTCGCTGCTTTCAATCCCGACACACCGCGACGCCTTTCAACTCCGCTTCTGACGCCTTTCAACTCCACCCCGACATCATCGCTCGTACGGACCCTCGACCCTAATAAGGCGGAGAAGGCTCGGGAGGAGAGAGAGGCCAAGGCGAGGGCGAAGGAGGAGAGAGACGCGGAGAAGGCGAAGGCGAAGGAGGAGAGGGAGCGCGAGGCGCGCGAGAAGAGAGACGCAGAGGCGAGGGCGGCGATGGAGGAGCAGGCGCGGCGAGACGAGGAGGCGGCGGCGGCGAGGGAGGCGAGGGAACGCGAGGCGAGAGACTTGGCGGCGGCGAGCGCGAGGCGCGTTCTCCTTACACTGGTCCCCATACGACCGCGTTCGCGTGGTGAACGCCGTTCCTTAAGGACTTTTCCCGGCGCATCTCTCCGCCCATCCCTCGCTTTCAATCCCCGCCCTCGAAGCCTTTCAACTCCAACTGACGCCTTTCAACTCCACCCCGATATCATCGCTTGTATGGAACGACCCTGAGGGAGGAGGAGAGAGCGGCGGCGATCCGCGCCGCCGAGGAAAAGGCTGCCGCGGACGCGGCCGCGAACGCTGCCGCGGAGCGGACGGCCGCGGAGCGGGCGGCCGCGGACGCGTCGTTGCAGAACGCCGCGACGTTGGAGCTCATCGCGCGAGCGCAGGAGGCGACGCGACGCGCGGAGGAAGCTGAGGCGCGCGCGTCGAAATCGGAGAAGGAAAAAGAGGCGCTCGCCAGCGCGCTCGCGCGCGTCGAGCGCGAGAAAGCCGCGACCGCGGAGACGGCGCGTTCGGAGGGGATCGCGGCGATCGCGAGAGCGCGAGAGGCTGGGACCGCGTGGAAGAAAGCCGCCGCCGCGGAGGAGGCGGCGAAGCGAGCGCTCGCGGCGGAGAGCCACGGCGCGGAGGAAGCGCGGCGGCTGAGGATCGAACTGGAAGACGCGACGAGACGCGCGGCGGCGGCGCAGCGCGAGAGAGACCTGTCGACGCGCGCCGCGGACGACCGCGAGCTCGAACGCGCGCGCGCGAAGCGCGACGCGGACGAGGCGGCGGAGATGCTCGCGGCGGCGCGGAAGGAGATCGAGACGCTGCGCGGCGCCGTCGCGGCGGATCGAATGCAACACGTCGCGCGCGAAATGAAACTCAGACTAAAGGAGGCGCGCGCGGAAAAAGCGAGACGAGACGCCGAGGCGCGAGCGGCGGAGATCGCGGCGGCGGAGACGGGGATGAAGCGCATCTCGAACCCGCTCTTCGACGACGACGCGAAGGGTCGCTCGGAGAGAGCGCGAAGAGAGCGCTCGCCGCGGCTTCCCCCCGCGAGACGCGAGAGCGTCGAGGACGCGGCGACGACTCGAACGTCCTCCGAGGCGAAAGCCTCGCGCGCGGCCGAGACGGCGGCGCGCGAGGCCCACGCGGATCGGGACGACACGAAGACGCGCGCCGCCGCGCTCGAGGAGGCGCGCCGCCGCGAGAAGGCGGAGCGCGCCGCCGCCGAGCGCGCCGCGTCGGACGTCCTTAAGGATCGGCGTCCACCACACGAACGGGGTCGTATGGGAACCAGTGTGACTACTCACGCCGCCGCCGCCGTGAAAGCCGCCGACGACGCGGCCCGGGCGGCGCGCGTCGCCGAGGCCAAGCGCGCCAAGAGAGACGCCGCGGCGGAGAAGGCGGCGAAGTCGAAGGCGATTCGCGACGCCGCGGCGGAGAAGCGCGCGGCGGCGAAGCGCGAGATGGACGCGCGGAGACGCGGCGTCGCGGAGGACAGGGCGCGACGCGAGAGAGAGAAGAAGGAGGCGGACGCCGCGCACGCGCTTAAGATGGCCGAAGCGAAACGGTTAAAGGCGGAATCCGTCGCGGCGGCGCGCGCGGAGAGAGCCGCGGAGGTGAAGGAGGCGTACGCGAGCGCGGCGGCGGCGCGCGACGCCGCCGCCGCCGCGGCGGCGCGCGCGCGGAGCGCGAAAGCCGCTGGGTCCGGGTTCGCGACGACGACGACGACGACGCCGACGGGCGCGCGTGCGGCGCTGGGGGATTCCGTTTCCGATTCCGTTTCCGTCTCCCCCGCGGCGGTGAATTCTGGTGCCTCGCTGCCGGAGCTCACGCCGGAGGGCGCCGCGTCGAACGGGTCGCCGCCGACGCTGACGCCGTCGACGGGGTGGGTCGTGCGATCGTTCGAATCTTCCCTCTCGAATTCGCCGCTGCGGTCGGCGGGATTCGGGAAGACGGCGCGGCGGCTCGCGCCGAAGGATCTGAGAGCGATGGACCGGAAGGTGAAACCGGAGGACGTCGACGCGATGTCGTCGCGTTTCGCGGTCGCGGCACATCTCGACGATTAAGGTACATTGTAGCTAGTTAGCCTCACCTTAGTCTGTACTATTGACCCGACAAACTTCGAAGAGTCCTGTCCGAAAGGAAACTGCTAAAAATAATCTGATGATGACTCTGCTTCTCCTCGTGCGCGTTGGCGCACGCCGCCGACGCGATTCTTCGCACACTTCCGCGCGCCCGTCGCGATGCCGTTCGTCGACGACTCGCTCGTGGACCAACACGAGGCCAGGGCCGAGGCGGCGCGCGCGTGCTTCTTGCAGCACGACGTCGACGGCAGCGGAAGCATCGACGCGAGCGAGCTCGCGGCCGCGCTCGAATCGTTGGGATTGAGAGAGCCGGGAGAGTCGGATGAATCCTTCCGCGCGCTCGTCGGGCGATGCATGCACGAGCACGACATCAACGGCGGCGGGACGCTGTCGTTCAACGAGTTCAGTCATCTGTACAACGCCGTGAGGGGCGTCGCCGTGGAGAACGCGAGAGGTGCGCTCGCGCGCGAATCGCCGCCGTCGCCGTCGTCGTCGTCGTCGTCGTCGTCGTCGTCGTCGTCGTCGTCGACGCTATCCGAGAGGACATTCAATCAATCAGTCCTCGCATCAGCACATTCTCGCACGCGCCGCGTCGTCTTCCTTCCGTCGCGTCTGACCACCGCCACCGCCACCCCCTTCCATCCCCATCCCCGTCGCGTCGCGTCGCAGAGGCGGCGACGAGGCACGAGACAGACACGAGGACGCTCCCTACAGAGACGTTCACGGACGGCGCGCCGACGCGCGACCCGAAGACGGGTGGCGTCGTCACCCCGGTCGCGAACGACTTCATCCTCGGCAAGACGCTCGGTGAGACTGCTCCCCGTACGACCCCGTTCGCGTGGTGAACACCGTTCCTTAAGGACTTTTCCCGTCGTCACTCTTCACCCGCGCTTCCCTTTCAACGTTTGACTGGTAAGACGTTCGACTGACCGAACGCTTCACCCGCGCAGGCACCGGCGGTTTCGCGGTGGTGCGAAAAGCGACGCACGCGCGGACGAAAACGCAGTACGCGATCAAGATAATCAACCTCGACGTCGACGGCGACGCGGGGCACGCGTCGCCGAACGCGAACGCGACGACGACGCGCGGCGGCGACGTCGACGACGAAGAGGAGCACGAGAGGGCGTCGATCGAGGACATCGCGGACGAGATAAAGGTGCGTTCTATACACTGGTCCCCATACGACCGCGTAGGCGATGTGGACGCCGATCCTTAAGGACTTTTCCCGGCGTGTCTCTCCGCCCACCCCTCGCTTTCAATCCCCGCCCTCGACGCCTTTCAACTCCTACTGACGCCTTTCAACTTCACCCCGCCATCGCTTTGTATGGAATGGCCCAAAGACGACGATGTCCGCGTCCTCCGCGACGCAGCGCGCGGTCAAGGTGCACGATTTTTACGTCACGCCCACCAAAGCGTACATCGTCATGGAGCTCCTGAAGGGCGGGGACATGCTCGAGCACGTCATCGAGAGCGAGGAGGGAAGGCTATCCGAAAACGTCGCCGCGGGTTGCGTCAAAGCGCTGCTCTCGGGTGCGTTCTATCTCACACTGGTTCCCGTACGACCGCGTCGGCGTGGTGAACGCCGATCCTTAAGGACTTTGCCCGTCGCATCTCTCCGCCCAGGGTCCCTCGCTTTCAATCCCGACACACATCGACGCCTTTCAACTCCACCTGACGCCTTTCAACTCCACTCCGACGTTCGCTCGTACGGACCCTCGACCCTCAGGCCTCGCCGAGATGCATCGCGTGGCGTACGTCCACCGCGACATCAAGCTCGAGAACTTGCTCTTCGCGGGCGAAAACTGCGAGCCGGAGACGCTGCGCATCGCGGACTTCGGGTTCGCGCGGAAGATGACGTCGAGCCGGAGCACGCTCTCGGAGCAGTGCGGCACCCCCGGGTACGTTGCGCCGGAGATCATCACGGGCCAGTGCTACACCCCCGCGGTGGACTGTTGGGCCGCGGGCGTCGTGCTGTACGCCGCCGTCGTCGGGCGGTTCCCGTTCGACGCCGGGGAGGATACGCAGGCGAGCTTTCGGATGATCGCGGAAGGGAGGGTGCACGAGATACCGGCGTCGTCGGGCGTGAGCGACGACGCGAAGGATCTGATCGCGCGGCTTCTGACGGTTGATCCCGTGACGCGATTCACCGCGGAGGAGGCGTTGGGGCACCCGTGGATCGTGAAGCACACGTCGTCCGCGAACGATGGCGGCGACGGCGGCGGCGCGGACGGGTACGCGCGCGCGGTCGTGGCCCCCGGGCAGCGGATGCGGCGCGCGATGCAGAGCAAGCTCGGGAGCGATTTGAAACTGCGCGAGTATCCGCCCGGAGCGTACCTGACTCGGTTGGGCGAGCGCGCCAAGGCTTCGAACGAGGAGGTGTACTTGATAAAGGGCGGCGTCGTGGAGGTTCTGACGCGCGACGACGACGGGCGCGAGGTGTTCGTGTGCGAGCGAGGGGAAGGGGATTTCGTCGGGCAGATGAGCGTGCTGGTGAAGACGACGTCGGTCGCGGAGGACGCGAGGTCGACGTCGGGGGACGGGGAAGGAAAAGAAAAAGAAAAAGAAAAAGAAAAAGAAAAAGAAGGCGCCGCGGAGGCGGAGGCGGGGGCGAAGGCGGAGGCGGGGGCGAAGGCGGAGGAAGCGCCAGCCATAGAGACTGTCGACGAGGACGCGCCGACGCCGCCCGCGAGCCCGACGAGGCCCGCCGGGAAACCGAAAGTGAGGAGCGTGGGGAGCTTGAGCAAGAGCCTAATCGCCACGTATCAGTCGAAAAAACAGTGGATCGGGATAAGACGCACCGCGGACGTGCGCGCCAAGACGGACGTCGTCGTCGCCGTCATGAACGGCGCGCAGATGCGGTGGATTCTCGAGCACGACTACGGCGCCGCCGGGGAGCTGCTCGCGCAGAGGAAGGCGATGGAGGGGCAGAACCAGGACGCGAAGGCGGCGGCGGCGGCCGGGAGTTGACGAGCTCTCGCTCACTAGAAGTACCTAGGTACGAAAGTACCTTCGTAGTAGTATTACCTAAGAAAGACGTAGTACCCATCATCACGCCGTGTCGATGTCGTCTCTCGCGGTGGTCGTAACGCTCTCGATCTCGCCGTTCCCACCATCTCCCGTTCGCGCGGTCGACGTCGACGTCAACAACCCGCGCGCGAACCGAAACGGCGCCGTCGCGAACGTTAAAAAAAATCCAAACGCCGCGGCGGCGCACTCCTTCGCCTTGTCGAACGTCGCGAGGCACACCGCGAGAAACGCCATGCGCGCGGCCGTCAGCGCGAGCGACGCGATCAAAATGATCTGCCCGTCCATCCACAGCCGCTTCAAGTGACCGAAGACGATGACGCTGATCGCCTTGCGCTGCGACTTGCTCTCGCGCTCGCGGATTTTCCGCGCCCGCTCGCTCTCGGGCCAACTTTTCCGCGACGCGTCTTCGCCGCCCATCATCATACAAGCGAACGTCGGGGTGGAGTTGAAAGGCGTCAGTTGGAGTTGAAAGGCGCCGAGGACGGGGATTGAAAGCGAGGGGTGAGCGGAGAGATGCGCCGGGCAAAGTCCTTAAGGATCGGCGTTCACAACGCCAACGCGGTCGTATGGGAACCAGTGTAAGAACGCGCCTAGCCCCTCGGCTGTCGCCGCGCCTCCCTCGATCACGCCTCGCTTCGTGAGCTCCGCTCTTCGGACGCTCCACAGATCTTTCAACACGCGCTTCATCGTTTGCACGCCCTTTTCGCGCATCCCCGCCGCGGAGGACGACGCGAGGTACGACGCGAGGGAGACGGAATCCGCGTCGAACGTGACGCGTCTCAACGCCGCGCCCTCTCTCGCGCCGACGAGGCGTCCGAGGACTTCTTTCGAGCGCTTCTTCACGAGATCCTTCGGGTTCATCCCGAACGGCTCTTTGTTCTCCTCTTTGTTTGAACCATCCTCGGTAACGCTCGCGGGGGATGCGTTCTCGTCGCTCGTCGTCGTCGCCGTCGCCGCCGCCGCCGCCGCCGCTTCGTCCAAGACGTCGTTCAGCAGCGACTCCCCGGCGACGGCCATCGGGGACAGCAACTCGAGCTCGTCGTCGTCGAGCGAGCCGTCCCGAGAGGACCCGACGCCGGACTCGGTCTGCGGCGGCGGAAGTTCCGTCTTTGTCGCGGAGGAGG
>NW_003315885.1:213445-340530 GCF_000151265.4 Micromonas pusilla CCMP1545
GGCGCCTCGCGCGTCGGATCGCGTACGGCAGCGACGCGGTGTAGATGTTAAAGTCCGGGTCCGCCTTGGCCGCGATGCCCTCGAGCGTGAGAAAGGTTCGAACCAGGAGCACGATGTACGGCGGCGTGAGGAACTTGTACCGTCCGGACATGCTCCCCAACCCGGTCGCGAGCGCGCCGAAGCGCGACCGCCCGCCCTCCTCCGCGGTCAGCGCGGCCTCGATCGCGCCCGCCATCTCCTCCGCGCTGCACGGCACCGTCCGCTTCTTCTTCTCTCCCGGGAGCGCTTCTTTCCGGAAAAAACCCTCCGTAGGGCAAAACCCCACGTCCCTGAAGACATAAATCAACCCGAGCCAATCGCCGGCGATCATGCACTGAATCCCCTTCGCGAACCCCTCCATGACGTAATCCTCCACCGTCGACACGAGCCCAAAGTCCAAGAACACGAGCCCGCCGTTCTTCTTATCCAACAGCAAGTTGCCCTCGTGCGGATCCGCGTGCACGAAACCGGTGTACGTGAGCTGCGCCACGCACGCCTCCACCGCCATCTGCGCCATCTTCAAGCGCTCTTCCGCGGTTTCCAACTCGCTGATCTGACTCCCGTCGATCCACTCCGTGGTGAGCACCCTCGCGCTGCCGTCCGGGCCGGTGAAGTCCGGGTACCACCGCGGCGCGCGAACGAAGCCGAGCCAGTCGTGCCGCGCGTTGAACTCGTCCATGTTTCTTAAGGGTCGTTCCATACAAAGCGACGTCGGGGTGGAGTTGAAAGGCGTCAGTTGGAGTTGAAAGGCGTCGAGGACGGGGATTGAAAGCGAGGGGTGGGCGGAGAGATGCGCCGGGCAAAGTCCTTAAGGATCGGCGTTCACAACGCCAACGCGGTCGTATGGGAACCAGTGTAAGAACGCGCCTAGCCTCTTGGACGTAGTCGAGCTCTTTGAACACGCCGACGCCCACCTCGTCCGCGATGGCGCTGAGATCGGCTTTGCTGCCCCACACGCGCTTCAGCGCGGAGAGGCACAGCGACCACACGGTCCAATCCAGCGCGACTTGGCGCACCGCGCGCGGGCGTTGCACCTTCACCGCGACTTCGTCCCCGCTCCACGTCTTGGCCTTGTACACCTGCCCCAACGACGCCGCCGCGATGGGCGCGGCGGTCATCTCCGCGAACAGCGGCGCCGCGTCCGGGTCCACGCACGTCGCCGTCGACGCGTGCCCCGGCGCGAGCGGCCCGGGATGCCGCAGATCCTCCGCGATGACGCGGTACGCGACATCGTCGTCGAACGGCTCGTTATTTTGCTGCGGGGTTGAATTGACGTCGGGGCGCGGGGCCCAGTCGAAAGGCGTCAGTCGGGGCGCGGGGAGTCGAAAGGCGTCGCGGCGCGTCGGGATTGAAACCGAGAAAGTCCTTAAGGAATGAAGTTCACAACGCGAACGCGGTCGTATGGGGACCGGTGTGAGGAGAACAGTGCGCGCCTGCAACGCCTTGAGCGCGTCCGCGGCTTCGTCGCCGATGAGGTCGGGGCGCTGCGACAGCGTCTGTCCAATCTTCACGAACACCGGGCCGAGGCCGGAGAGCGCGTCTCTGAGCTGCGCGCTCCGCGTGCGCTCAATCGCGGGGAGCTTCTCCTCGCGGCGCCAGAGGCGGACGAGGCGCGTGCCGACGCGGAGGACGACGGCGAGGCGCGCGGCGATCTGGCCCGGGCGCGACTTGAAGAAGGCGCGCAGCTTCGCCTTGTCGAATTCGCCGCGGAGGGCGTCGTACGCGTCGCGCGGCGGCGTCAGCGACGTCGCGCGCTTGGGCGCCCTCTTCTTCTTCCTCCTCCTCTTCTCCTTCGCGTCCTCCTCGCGCCGCATCTCCGCGACGGTCAGCGCGGTGAGCTCCTCCGGCGACAGCGCGTCGAGGCCGCGCACGCGACGCAGCAGGTTCCGCAGGCGCAATCGACGACGCCGCGTCTTAAGGTTATCATCGTCGTCGTCGTCGAGCGACGCGGACGACGACGCCGCGTCGACGTCCGCCGCCTCGACCGCGGCCGCGCCGTCGTCGCCGCCGTCGCCGTCGCCGGTCTGGGCGCTCTCCGCGACGCCTCCTCCGCCTCTGGACGACGGCGACGCGGCGAGGCGCACGCGACGGCGCCTGCGTTCGTCCGCGTCGGATGACGACGGCAGATTTTGCGACGGCGTCGTCGCGACGACGACGAACGACGATATATTCTTCCGTCTCGCGGCGGGTCTCATCACGCGCCGCGGGCCGACCGCGCGCGACGCCCTCGCGGCGACGCGCGGCGGTCTGCACGACGCGCGCGCGGGCGTCTCCGCGAGCGCCGTCATGTCGCCGACGGTCGTGCCAGCAGACGGGACCTCGCGCGCGCTCGGAGAAGTGGTGACGAGGCATTTCGTTTGTCGTTGGTCCTTCCAGTGCGCGCCGCGGCATCGCACTCGAAAAAAAATAACGAAGTTTGGTCGGGCGCGATCTCGCATCGCGTCGCAGTAGTTCGAACGCGGCGTGTCGCGCGCGCGCCCGCGATGAAGCGAGGACGCGCCTCCTCCGCGGGAGGCGGCGGGAAAGGCGGCGGCGGCGGCAGCGCGCAGAAGTCGCTCACGAGCTTCTTCTTCACGAAGCCCTCGACCGGCGGCGCGACGACGACGAAGGCGACGACGACGACGACGACGACGACGCCCGCGTCGAAGAAGCGCGCGAGGACGGACGGGAGCCTGAGCGCGGCGAAGCCGCCGACGCCTTCGCAGTCCAAGGGCGGCAGCGGCGGCGGCGGTGATGACGAAGAAGACGCCGCCGGCAAGGGCGCCGCCGCCGCCACCGCCGCGACGGAGGACGGAGGAGGTGACGACGACGAAGACGACGATCGCGATGATCTCGCGCCGACGACCGAGCGGATGCCGCGGAGCGAAGTCGACGCGATCCTCGCTGCGCTGCCCGCGTCCAGACCCGACCGCCACGCGGCGTTCGTGAAGAAGCTCTCGAGGGACCCGCGACGCCGCGACGGCACGCGAGGAGGACGCGGCGGCGTGGACGGCGAGGGAGTCGAGGGAGGAGGAGGAGAGCGGGAGGGCGATGAGAAGGGAACGAACGACGACGCCGACGAAAACGCCGGCGGCGGTTCGAAGAAGAAGAAGCCGGCGAGCGCGGGGAAGATGACGCCGCTGGAGCTCCAAGTGAAGAAGCACAAGGCGGACCACCCCGGGGTGTTGCTCCTCATCGAGGTCGGGTACAAGTTCCACTTTTACGGCGAAGACGCGCACGTGGCGTCAAAGGCGCGTTCTATTCTACACACTGGTCCCCATACGACCCCGCACGCGCGGTGAACGCCGTTTCTTAAGGACTTTCTCTCCCGGCGGGCGTTTCTCTCCGCCCAGGGTCCCTCGCTTTCAATCCCGACACACCTCGACGCCTTTCAACTTCAACTGACGCCTTTCAACTCCACCCCGACGTCGGTCGCTTCGTGCGGAACGCCCCCAAGGCGCTCAACATTTTCGCGTACCAAAAGGGCAACTATCTCACCGCGTCCGTGCCCGTGCCTCGGTTGCACGTGTACGTCCGCAGGCTCGTGGAGCGCGGGCACAAGGTCGGGGTCATCCGTCAGACCGAAACCGCGGCGTTGAAAGCGGGCGGCGAGACCGACGCCGGTAAGGGCGGCCTGTTTGAAAGGAAGCTCGTCGGGCTCTACACCAAGAGCACGCTGGAGGCGGGCGTCGCCGTCGACGCGTCGGGCGGGACGAACGATAAAGGCGAGTCCGTAACCGCCGCTGACGGACGGTTTTCGTCGTACCTCCTCTGCATCGCGGAAGAGCCCGTCTCATCCTCATCATCGAGTGACGAAGGCGGCGGCAGGGCGAGGATCGGCGTCGCCGCCGTGGACGCGTCCACGGGGGACGTCCTCCACGACGAGTTCGTCGACTCGTCGCTTCGCGCGGAGCTCGAAGCGCGGTTGCTCCGCGTCGCCCCCGCGGAGATCCTCCTCGTGGAGCCGCTCTCGACCGCGACGACGAAGCTCGTGAAGACGATGTACGGCGACGACCCCCGCGGCGGCGGCGCGAGAGTGGAGGCGGTGGCGCGAGGGAGCGGGTACGGCGACGGCGGCGCGGCGGCGGCGGTGGCGGCGTCAATCGCGGAGTTTGGCCGCGACGGCGACGGCGACCGCGACCGCGGCGCGACCGCCTCCACGTCGGGTGGTTCGGGCGCCGCGGCGTCCGGCGCGGCGGTCGCCGCGATCGATCTCCCGTCGCAAACCTTGCGCGCGGTCGCGGTCGCGTTCGATTGGCTCCGGCAGTTTGGCCTCTGCGGCGTCCTCGCGTTGACGCCCGCGTTTCGACCGATGCGCGCGCGTCGAGAGATGAACCTTTCCCCGAACGTGATGCGTCAGCTCGAGCTGCTCCGTTCCATCGACGGCGCGCACAGAGGGTCGCTGCTGTGGCTCATGGGCTCGAACGCGCGCACGCCGTGCGGGAGCAGGCTCGTTCGACGGTGGGTCTCGCACCCACTGACGGACAAGAGAGACGTCGAGAGACGGCTGGACGCTGTGGACGAGTTGAGGACGAAGGCGGAGGACGGCGGCGGTCACGGCGGCGTGTTGTCCGACCTCGCGGCGTCGCTGAAGGCGGCGCACGGCGGCGGCGACTGCGAGAGGTACCTCGCGAGAGTGTTCCACGGCACCGCGACGCCCGCGGAGCTCGTCGCGGGGTTGTCCGCGGTGAGGGATTTCGCGCGTCTCGTCCGCAACGCGAAGGCGAAGGCGGCGGCGGGGCGGGGCGGCGAAATCGACGCCGCCGCCGCCGACGACGACGACGAGTGCGCGTCGCTCGCGTCGTCGGCGCTTCTTCGCGAGTACCTCGACGCCGCGTCGGACGCGTCCGTCGTGCACACGTGCGACAGGTTGCTCTCCATGGTGGACGTCGAGAACGCGACGAACGGCAAGGCGACGGCGGCGACGGCGCTGCTTCCGAACGCGACGAGATTTCCGCGGCTCGAGTCGACGCGCGCGGACATCGCGGACGCGGAGAAAGCCCTGGAGGACCTCCTTCCGACGCTGCGGCAGAAACTCATCGACGCGGGGAAGAAAGAGAAGGGCGGCGGCGGCGGCGGCCTCGCGCTCGTCCCGAGGCTCGCGTACGTCACCGTCGCGCTCGTGGAGTACCTGATCGAACTCCCGGACACGCTGCGCGGCGTCCCCGCGAATTGGGCGAGAATGTCCACGAACAAGTCGAAAAAAGTCGTGCGGTATCATCCCCCCGAGGTCGTCGCCGCCGCGGCCGCGCTCGAGCGCGCGAGGGAGCGCCACGTCGCGGAGTCCAAGGCGGCGTGGGCGTCCTTCTTGCGCGACGACGCCGCCGGGAACTTTCTCGAGCTGCGCGCGGCGGTCGCCGCGGCGGCGGGGCTCGACGCGCTCCTCTCCTTCGCCGCGCTCGCGCGCGGAAACGCCGGGTACGCCAGGCCGACGTTTCTTCCAGACGACGCGCCGCCGGCGCTGCGCGTCGACCGCGGACGACACCCGATCCTCGACGCGATGATGCCTCCCGGGAAGACGTACGTGCCCAACTCCGCGAGCCTCGCCGAGGACGGCGTTCGCGCGCTGGTCATCACGGGACCCAACATGGGCGGCAAGTCGTGCTTCATTCGTCAGACGGCGCTCATCGTCGTCATGGCGCAGTGCGGATCGTTCGTCCCCGCGGCGAGCGCGGAGATGACGGTCATGGACGGCGTGCACACGCGCATGGGCGCGAGCGATAACATGGCGATGGGCGCGTCCACGTTTCTCGAGGAGATGTCGGAGTGTTCCTCCATCTTAGCCGCGGCGTCGAAAAAATCGCTCGTGGTGTTGGACGAGCTCGGGCGAGGCACGGCGACCACGGACGGCACCGCGATCGCGCACGCGACGCTGGAACACCTCGTGTCGAACGCGAAGTGCCTCACGCTGTTCGTGACGCACTACCCGTCCGTCGCGAAGGAGATCACGGCGAAGTATCCGAAGCACTGCGCCGCGGCGTTTACGAGTTACGTGCGCGTGCGGAGGAACGGGCGCGTCGCGGCGAGAAACAAAAACGAAAACGTCGACGACGTCGAGGGAGGACCCGGCGCTGGCGCCGCCGCCGCCGCGGAGGAGGAGGAGGAGGAGGAGGAGGGCGAAGAGGGGGACCGGATCGAGTTCTTGTACTCGCTCACCCCCGGGGTCGCGCATCGAAGCTTCGGTCTGAACGTCGCGCGCATGGCGGGCGTTCCGGAGAACATCATCCGACTCGCGGGGCGGAAGGCGAAGGAGCTCGAGGAGGCGACGACGAGGAGAAGGTCGTCTGGTATGGCGTTGACGAACCACGAGGACGAGGACGTCACGCGGGCGAAGTTTAAGACGGTCGTCGACGCGATGCGCGCCGCGGAGGCGGCGGAGGACCCGGAGAAGGGCGTCGCGATCATCGCCGGCGCGCAGGCGGCGCTCAGGGGATGGGGAGGGTGATGAATCACGTTCGAAGTCAGTAAGGTCACGGAAGTACGTCGTACGTTCGCGTTACCAGTCTAGCTAGAGTGGCGGCCACTCACTCACTAGTCTGATGCATCATCGAAAAGAAAAGCGTTTCATCGTTCGTTCGTTCGTTCGTTCGCTCGTTCGTCGTCGTCGTCGCCGCCGCGTCACCACGTCAGCCTCGCGCTTCCCTCCGGCGACCCGGGATCCACGGCGAAGATTCTCATGACATCCGTGCACGTGCACACGCCGCGAGGGGGCGAGTACGGCGTGTCCGCGATGTACACCCTGTGAACCCTCGCCTCGGACATCTTGCGCATGACGCTCATCAGCGACGCGTCCGGCGTCGCCGTGACGACCCTCGAGCGCCATCTCGCGGCGTCGGTTGACGTTCCATCTTCCTCTTCCTCCTCCTGTACACTGGTTCCCATACGACCGCGTTCGCGAGGTGAACGCCGTTTCTTAAGGACTTTTCCCGGCGCATCTTCCTCTTCCTCCTCCTCCGCGTCGGCGTCCGCGCCCGGGGGTTTCTTCGGCGGCTTCCCGCGCGCCTCCGACCAGACGCGCGTCTTCAGGAATTCCAACGCTGTCTCCTCGAGCGCTCGCGCGAGATCGTCCGCGTCGACGACGCGTCGAACGTCCGACGCGGACAGCGAACCTACCAGGAATCGCCTCTCCTCGTCGAGCACGGCGACGCCGCTGACCTCGGCGTTGCGCATGATCGCGAGGCATCCTGCGACGGGGAAATCCGACGTAACGGCGGAAACGCCCCAGGTTTGGTCCCCGACGGTGGCGTTTGCGAATCCCAGCGTCCGCATCGTCGTCGCGTGCGGGTACGTCCCGAGCTGGTCCTCGTTCGCGACCATGAGGTCGACGACGTCGAGCTGCGCGACGACGGCGATCCACTTCGGACGCATGTCCGCCAGGGTGATATCCAGCGAGTCGTCGTCGTCGTCGTCGTCGCCGTCATCGTCGCCGTCGCCGCCGCCGCCGACGGCCGCGCCCTCCGCTTTCGCGTAAACGCCTCCGGCTTTGACGTTTTTTTGGTCCTCGCACGCGGCTCTCGCGTCTTCGCGCTCGGCGAACACGCCGATGCGGTGACACGGCTCGAAGTCGCCGATTCGCTTCCTGTCCGCCGCGCGAACGTCGAGTCCTCTGCTCACGAAATCTAACAGCGTCGTGTCCGCGAAGCCGACGTAGCACGTGTCGCCGTCGTCGCCCACGCGCGCGAGCTTCGACCACAATCCGCGGGCTTCCGCGCTCGCGCGCGACGCCGCGACGTCGAACGCCTCGCGAAAGCACATCGCGTTCGCGTCTTGGTCGTCGGCGGCGTCTTCCACCGCCGCCTCGACGTCGTCTTGCGCGAAGAGCGTCGGGTCCGTCAGCGCGGGGTACAGCTGTCGCAGGATCTGCGCGACGAGGCCGCCGCACGAGATCCACCCGGCGTAGTCCCCCGTCGCGGCGTCGATCGCGGGCGCGGCGAGGACGTCCGCGGCGGCGAGCTCGCGCAACGCTTGCCCCACGGTCGCGCAGGAAGGGATGGTCAAGACGCCTTTCGCGCGAGGGCGTCGTCTCGCGCGAGGGCGTCGGGCTCGGCCGCGCTGCGCGGGCGTCGTCGGCGGCCCCGCGGGCGTCCACCCGAACGCGCCGCCGCCGACGTCGACGTCGACGTCGAGCTCGACGTCGAGCTCGACGTCCGGCTCCGGCGGCGTCACGCCGTCGCCCTCGCGCGTCGAGCGCTCGAACCTCTCCGCGGGCGTCGTCGTCGTCGTCGTCGTCGTCGTCGTGGCGCGCTGCTCGCGTCGGTATCGCTCCGCGTAGCGCGTCAGCGTCCACCCGGAGAGAAAGAAGCGCGCCTCCGCGAGCTCCGCGTCGGGAGTCGCGAGGGTCGGGAGTCGCGCGTCGTCGCCCATCTCGCGTCGGGCGGCGTGCGGGGGAGAACGCGCGGCGTCGACGGCGACGCGCGACGGCGCGTCGTTGTCTCGAAGGGCGAACTCTCGGAAGAGCCAAACAGAAAGAAGGCGACGTCAGGTACAGTACTTACGCGCGCGTGTGTTATTCTTGAAGAAAGAGTAGCATGGTGTAATAACCTCCCGTTGACGTGCGTTTCGTTTCGCATCCATCACACGCCACCGCCGCCGACGCCGCCACCCCCTAGAACAGCGCCTCCCCGCCCCGAAACGCCTCCACGGCGATCAGAGAGACGATCCCCACCATCGCCGCCCGCCCGTTGAGCTGCTCCACTTGCGGCGAAAAAATCTTCCTCGCCTCCTCTGTCCACGGCGACCCCTTGAACACCTCCCGCCACGTCTTGCTCCCTTCCATCGTGAACGGGTCCGCGGTGTACCCCTCGTTCGACGAGAACGACGGCACGAGCGACGCGAACGCCCACAGCTGGACCTGCGCGGCGAAGACGCCGAAATTTTCGCCGAGCTGCGGGCCGTTCCATCGTTCAAAGCGACGTCGAGGTGGAGTTGAAAGGCGTCAGACGGAGGTGTTGAAAGGCGTCGCGGCGTGTTGGGATTGAAACCGAGGGGTGGACGGAGAGACACGCCGGGAAGAAAAGCCCTTAAGGATCGGCGTTCACCACGCCGACGCGGTCGTATGGGGACCAGTGTAAATAAAACGCGCCTGCGTCGCGAACGAGTGCCCCGTGGCTACCTCCTGGACGACCGCGGTGAGGAACCCGAGCATCGCGAGGCGGCCGTTGATCACCTCCGGCGCCCACCCCTCGAACGCGAGCACCTGCTGCGGCGTCAGCACCTTCGCGGGCGCGGACCACGGCGGGAAGATCACCTCGTCGACGACGTGGATCGTGAGATCGCCGACGACGCGATCCGTCTCGGAGATGCACGCGCCGGAGACGTTGAAGCACTCGCACGGCGGCCGCTCCTTGCACGTCAGGCCGGTGATGGTGAGCGGGAAGTTTTCGTTCAGCGACGCGAGCTGCCCGTCGACGAGGTCCTCGCCGGCGACGGCGCCGGGGACGACGTGATGGGTCAGGATGTCTACGAGGTTGGGCAACTGAGGAGGGCCGTTCCATACGAAGCGACGTCGGGGTGGAGTTCAAAGGCGTCAGAAGCGGAGTTGAAAGGCGTCGCGGTGTGTCGGGGATTGAAACCGAGGGGTGGGCGGAGAGAGACGCCGGCAGAAGTCCTTAAGGATCGGCGTTCACCACGCCGACGCGGTCGTACGGAGACCAGTGTCAGATAGAACGCACCTGAAGGATCTCCTCCTTGGACAGCTGGAGCTCCTCGCACGCCTTGGCGAACGCGGCGTCCGACGGCGCGAACACCGTCTTCGGCTCGCCCGTCGTGAGCGCGTCCACGAGCTCCGCGGCCTCGACCGCGGCGCTGAGGACGGAGAGATCGTCGCCCAGGAGCGCGGCCGCCCTGGCGACGACCGGGGACGTCGTCGTCGCGACCGCCGCCGCCGCCGCGCGGGGGGCGGCGACGCGCGCGGACGGCGGCGGCGACGCGCGGCGGGTCGAGACGGTGGGGGAGACGCGCGCGCGCAGCGCGGAGGACGTGGCCATCATCGCGTGGATGCGGCGCGGGTGCGTTACGGAGTGACGTCGTCGTCGCGGCGCCGATCGACGACACGGATAAGTCCGACGAAACGTTTTCTGTGGCCCGAGACGTCAGCGCCAATGGCGCGTAGAGTGGCGGGAGAAAAAATTCGACGACGCGAGTGCGCGCAACATGTGCGGTTTTTTTTTGAAATGATCGATCAGCAGCACCCCCCCGCCTGCTGCGCCCCGCGTCGGCCGTTCACGTCCACGGTGTCCGGCAGGTACACCTCCTCCTCCGTCTCGTTCTTCAGCGCGTTCCTCGCGATGCACTGGAACGCCGCCTCGACGTTGTAATCCTCCTTCGCGGACGTCTCGAAATACGGAATGTTCCCTTTCCCCGCGCACCAGCTCTTCGCCTTCTTCTCGCTCACGACCCTCGCCTTGCCCTCGTCCACGTCCACCTTGTTCCCCAACACGACGAACGGGAAGCTGTCCGCGTCCGCGGGGTTGGCCTGGATCAGGAACTCGTCCCTCCAGTTGTCGATGTTCTCGAACGTCTTGCCCGCGTTGACGTCGTAGGTGAGCACGCAGCAATCCGCGCCGCGATAAAACGCGACGCCGAGCGACTGGAAGCGCTCCTGCCCCGCGGTGTCCCAGATCTGCATCGTGACGAGTCGGTCGTCCACCTGTACCTCCTTCGTGAGGAAGTCCGCGCCGATCGTCGCCTTGTACTGCTTGCTGAACTTCCTGTTCACGTACTGGTTCATCAGCGACGTCTTTCCGACGCTGTGGACGGACGACGACGACGCGCGCGATGGGGTGGGTGGGGGGGGGGGCGTCAGAGGGGGGTGTTGCGCGGACGAATGAAATTATTCGCGTCGGATCCGACCGGCGGACGCGCGGGCGATCGCGTCGGGGTTCGGGTTCGCGGCGACGGGGACGCACCCAGAGTCGCCGAGGATGATGACCTTCAGGAGCGTGCGCTTACGAGACGCCATCGCGACCGATGTTTCGTGCCCGCGCGCGACCGCGCTTCGAAAAGTGAGCGAATTCGATCTTTTCGCGCGGGGGCTTTCAACGCGACGTTTGACGACTACGCTACGAGCGAACGAATGTGAGCGAACGAACGTGCGAGGCATGACACGGCCGCGATGACACGACGCGTCTGCTACTGAGCTA
Organism: Micromonas pusilla CCMP1545; assembly: GCF_000151265.4. Lineage (NCBI taxonomy): Eukaryota > Viridiplantae > Chlorophyta > Mamiellophyceae > Mamiellales > Mamiellaceae > Micromonas > Micromonas pusilla. The sequence goes on from NW_003315885.1 coordinate 224,605, forward strand.
GTCGAACGTCCCCGGGTGTCTCAGCGCGCGCCGCCCCTCGCTCGTGAGCTCGAACGTCGGCAGGACGTCCCCTTCCCTGCGCCTCACGCGACAGAACGCGCTCGCGACCCAGATGGAAAAAGAGACGCACATCGCGAGCGAGAGGAACGACGCGACGCCGTGCGCGCGGCCGCTGATGACGTGCCCGTCCGAGGTCACCCCCTCCGCGGATGACCCGCCGTCCTCCTCCTCCTCCTCCTCGTCCTCCCTCGCGCTCTTCACCGAGAGACTCGCCATCCCCGCGCGGAGATCGCCCACTGCCTCGACGACCGTGCTGTTCGCGACGCGCGCGACGACGCGATCGCGCGCGGCTCTGACCGCGGGCGCGGCCGCCGCGCGCGCTTCCTTGGCTCTCGTCACGATGCTCGAGACGTGGTCCGCGATCGGCAGCGCGTCCGCGCCGCCGTCGGCGTGAAACGCGAGCGCGAGGACGAGCGCGAGGAGCGTCCACGCGCGCGGCGTCGGCATCGCGCCGCGCGCGACGACGAAATGGCGACGACCAGAAGAGAGTCGTCTTCGGACGAGCTCGACCAGACGCGTCGAGATGACCGCGTCAGCGTCGTCGTCCATCAGTCGCCCTCGCGCGCGCTTCGCGTCGCCGCCGCCGCGATGCCCCCCATGAAGCTCGTCTGCCGCGGGTCCGACCCGCGCGCGATGAAAGGCTTCGTCGCCGCGTCCCTGAGCGGCCGCGAGGTCGCCTTCGAGCCGATCCTCAAGGGCGCGGAGGGCCACGGCGGATCCCCAATCGCGCTCGAGCTCCCCGACGGCCGTCTTCGCCTCTCGGAGGGAAACGCGATCGCGCGCTACCTCGGCGGCGACGCGCTCGCGCCCGCGGACGCGACGACGCGATGGAAGAGCGAGCGGTGGCAGGAGTGGGAGTCGACGACGCTCTCGCCCGCGGTCGCGCTCGCGTGCGCGTCCAAGGACGTCGCGCCGCTCGCCGCGCTCCTCGCGTCGTCGCTCGACGTCGCGCTCGGCGCGGCGGGCGGCGGCGTCTCCGTCTCCATCTGCGGCGGCGACGACGTGACGCTCGCGGACGTCGTCGTCTTCGTCGCGCTGTATCCCGTCTTCGCGGACGGCGGCGCCGCGATTCCCGGCGCGGCGGACGCGCTGTCGACGGCATCCTCCCCGACCGCGGCGTGGCACGCGCGGACGGCCGCGAACGCCGAGGTGGCGGCGGCGTTGGAGCTCTCCAAGGCGTCCGCGGCGACGACGGCGGCGTTTTACGCCGCCGACGGCAGAGACGCGCAGCTGGCGCGAGCGGCGACGGCGCCGCCCGCGGACCCTTCGGCCGAGAAGTTTTGCATCACTACGGCGATCAACTACGCGAACGGCGCGCCGCACATGGGCCACGCGTACGAGGCGATCTCCACGGACTGCATCGCGCGGTATCACCGCGCGTACGGAAGAGACGTGCTCTATCAGACGGGCTCGGACGAGCACGGGCAAAAGATCGCGGAAGCCGCGGAGACCGCGGGGTGCGAGCCCATCGAACTGTGCGATAAGTACGTCGCCGCGTTCCAGGACTTGAACGCGAAGACGTCCGTGGCGAACGACGTGTACAACCGGACGACGAGCCCGGAGCATCACGAGGCGTGCGGGGAGTTGTTCCGACGGTCGAGAGACAACGGGGACATCTACCTCGACACGTACGAAGGGTGGTACAACGTGAGGGAGGAGATGTTCGTGACCGAGACGGACGCCGCGGCGGCGGATTACAAAGACCCGGTGAGCGGGAAGCCGCTGAAGAAGATGAGCGAGGAGAGCTACTTTTTCCGGATGAGCAAGTACCAGTCCCGGTTGATCGAGTACATCGAAGAGAACCCGGAGTTTATTCAGCCGACGCGCCGTCGCAACGAAATTCTCGCGCGGTTACGAGAGGACGAACTGAGAGATTTATCCGTCTCGAGGACGACGTTCGACTGGGGCATCCCCGTTCCGGACACGCCCGGGCACGTGCTGTACGTCTGGTTCGACGCGCTGACGAATTACCTCACCGGCGTGGGCTGGCCGAAGAAGGAGGTGACCGACGGCGGCAATCCGTTTTGGCCCCCCGCGGTGCAAATCATCGGAAAAGACATCACGTGGTTCCACTGCGTGATTTGGCCGTGCATGCTGTTCTCCGCGAAGATCCCGCTGCCGAAGACGGTGTTCGGGCACGGGTTCGTGACCGCATCGGACGGGCAGAAGATGAGCAAGTCCATCGGCAACGTCGTCGACCCGCTCGAGCAGCTCGCGAAGTATCCCAGCGACTCGTTTCGCTATTACCTCATGCGGAACGGCGTCTACGGAAGCGACATTCCCTTCTCCGAGGCGAACTTGGTGTACGTCCACAACGCGGACCTCGCGGACGTGCTTGGAAACTTAGTCCACAGGGCGACGAACCTCTGCGCGAAGAACTGCGCCGGCGTCGTCCCGGACGTCGCCCCGGAGCGCGTCTTCGACGTCGGCGCGTTGCGCGCGACGTCCGAGCACGCGATGAAAAACCTCGAGACGCAAAAATGCTGCGAGCTCGCCATCAACGCGATGAAGGACACGAACAAGTACCTCACGGACGCCGCGCCGTGGGCGGTCAAGGGCGACGGCGCGGCGGAGCGTAAGGCGGTGATCATTCGGTCCACGCTCGAGGCGGTGTACGCCGCCGCGCACTTCCTGTCGCCGTTCATCCCCGCGGCGTGCGACCACATTTTCGAAAAGCTCGGCGCCCCCGCGAAGCCGATCTGGAGGCTGAGCCGCGAATCGAACCTGACGCCCGGGACGACGGTCAGCGTGGGCGGGATTCTCTTCGCGAAGTTCGAGGTCGAGGGCGAAAACGCGGAGGGCGGCGCGAGCGGCGGCGGCGGCGACGGGAAGAAGAAGGGCAAAGCCGCCGCCGCGCCGCCGCCGCCGAAAAAGAAGGAGCCCCCCAAGGACGCCCCCGTCGACGTCTCGCGCCTGTGCATCCGCGTCGGGACGATCACCAAGGTCTGGCGGCACCCGGACGCGGAGAAGCTGTACTGCGAGCTCATCGATATCGGCGAGTCCGCGCCGCGGCAGGTGGTCTCCGGCCTCGTGGACCACGTCCCGGAGGACGAGATGCTGGGCGCGCGCGTCGTCGTCGTGGCCAACATGAAGGCGCGTTCGTATTCGCACTGGTACCCATACGACCGCGTTGGCGTTGTGAACTTCATTCCTTAAGGACTTTCTCTCCCGGCGTTCGTGTCTCTCCGCCCATCACCCCTCGCTTTTAATCCCGACGCATCTCGACGCCTTTCAACTCCGCTTCTGACGCCTTTCAACTCCACCCCGACGTCGCTTCGAATGATGGAACGACCCCTACAGCCGTCGAAGATGCGCGGGATCGAGTCCGCGGCGATGGTGCTGTGCGGGACCGGGCCGGACGGTAAGGTGGAGCTCGTGACCCCGCCGGAGGGGGCGCCGAACGGCGAGAGGGTAACGTTCGACGCGTTCGAGGGCGAGGCGGACGAGCAGTTGAACCCGAAGAAGAAGGTGTTTGAAGCCGTGGCGCCGGGGTTTTCAGGCGCGTTCTATACACTGGTTCCCATACGACCCCGTCGGCGTGGTGAACGCCGTTCCTTAAGGACTTTGCCCGGCGTTTCTCTCCACCCACCCCTCGCTTTCAATCCCCGCCATCGACGCCTTTCAACTCCAACTGACGCCTTTCAACTCCACCCCGACGTTCGCTCGTATGGAACGACCCTCAGTCGACGCGGCCGGCGTCGCGACGTACGAGGGGTGCGCGTTCAAGACGAGCGCGGGCGTCTGCGCGCTCGCGACGTTGAGAGCGGGGACGATAAAGTGACGGGGCGGGGGGGCGCGAGCGTCGCGACGCGCGCACGCGTAGAGTGATGTTAACGAGCCGAGCGACCACTCGATTCAAAGTCTCTCTCGTTCGTCTCGCCGTCATCTCCGGGCACGAAACTTCGACTTCCAGTCCGCTGCGCCTTTCGCATCGCAGCTGCAGAAAAATAGACCGATAAGATGATGCGCGTCGTCGTCACTCGCGATCGCGCAATGGCGAGCGCCGCCGCGGCCGCGCCGCTGCGCGCGATGCCGCGATGCCGCGCGCGACGCCGCGACGCCGCGACGCCGCCGTCGACGAGCGGCCGCGACGACGCGCGTCCGCGACGCGCCGCGTCGTCCGTCGTCGCGCCACGTCAGACGAAAAACGCGGGCGGCGCGACGACGACGCGCGGGACGACGATCTCCGCGCGCGGCGCGCGCGGAGGGTTCGACCCGTTCGCGTCCTCGCCCGCGATCGCGCGCGACGACCCGTTCGCGGACGCGGCGACGCCGGCCGCCGCGGACGACGACGCCGCCGCCGCCGCGCTGCCGCGCGTGGACTGGACCGTCGAGGTGCGCGTCACGGAGGGGAAGTTCGCGGGGTACACGCTGCTGTGCTCGGCGTTCATCGACGACGACGTCCCGCGCGTCGCGGACCTCCTCCTCGGCAGCGGCATGGCCGGGTTCCCGCTGGAGCGGCGGACGCTGGAGACGTACCTGCGAGGCGCGGTCCCGGCGTTTCCGTACGGGACGTACCTCGTCGGGCGGCTGCGCGCGCCGCGCGTCGGCGTCGGGGGGGGGGGCGAGGGCGAGAACTTCATCGGCGACGACGACGACGGATTCGACGACGGATCCCCGCCCGGCGGCCCGGCGTCGTCGTGGAGCGAGGAGAAATCGTCCGCGCACGGCCCGATCGTGTGCACCGTCGGCGTGTCCTTCAACGCCGCGACGCGACGGCGGTTCACGTCGCTGTCGCCGCCGACGGACCAGGCGTACCTCAGCGATCTCGTCGTCTTCGAGAGCGAACGCGGTGCGCGCGTCCTCCTTCCTCACACTGGTCCCCATACGACCGCGTTCGCGTGGTGAACGCCGATCCTTAAGGACTTTTGCCGGCGCATCTATCCGCCCACGCCACGCTTTCAATCCCCGCCCTCGGCGCCTTTCAACTCCGCTTCTGACGCCTTTCAACTCCACCCCGACAGGCGAAGGGCTCGGCCGCGCGATGCTGCGCGCGGCGGAGACGTTCGCGAGGGACATGAAGAGCGAGCACATGTACCTGCACGTCGCGACGAAGAAGCCCGGGGTCGTGAGGTTGTACCGCGGCGCGGGGTACACGATACGGGGCGTGGACCCGGGGTTGTTTGGGTGGCGAGGGCGGCTTCTCATGCGGAAGGAGATGGGGGCGGAGGACGCTCTCGTGGCGAGGCGAGAGTATAAGATGGTGAGACGCGAGATGAGGTAGGTGAGGCGGCGCGACGTGTCGTGTATTAACACAGATAGAAGAGAGTAGCTCGCGCGCGCGAGTGAGGTTGGCGATCGACGCGGCGCGCGGGCGTCACGGCCCGTCCCAGAGGTCTTCGAGGGTCTTGTACGGCCCGAGCGGCGAGAGCCAGAAACTCCCGTCCACCATGCGGCGCCGCGTCGGCAACTCGCTCAGCGCGCGCGCGTCTTCCTCGTCCAGAGACCAGTCCAACACGTCGAGGTTGCCCTCGATGCGCGCCGGGTCGGTGGACTTCGGGAGCACGCTGCAGTTCGGGCGCGTCTGTAACGCCCAGCGAACGAGCGTTTGTCCGACGTTCTTACCGGCGCGTTCCGCCGCGGCGATCACGACGGGGTCGGACATCAACGCCGGCGCGTCGCGCTTGAACATCGCCGCGCTGTCCGGTGACCCGAGCGGCGAGTACGCGGTCACGTGAATGTCGTTCGCTTCGCAGTACTTCACGAGCTCGGTCTGGCGCCAGTACGGGTGACACTCCACTTGGCACACGCTGATCGGATGCCGCGCGTACTTTGAAATCGCCTCCATCTTTTCGACGCTAAAGTTGGACACGCCGATGGCCCTGACGAGGCCCTCGTCCACGAGCGCTTCCATCGCTCTCCACGTCTCCTCGATGCTCGGCGTCACCGCCGCGCCGCGGTTGCCCGTGACGGGCCAGTGCACGAGGTATAAGTCGAGGTAGCGCACCTTGAGGAGGTCCATGGACTTTTTGCACGCGGGCTCCACGCGGTCGGCGGCGTGGTCAGAGTTCCACAGCTTGGACGTGATGAAGACGTCTTCGCGGAGTAGCGTCGTGCTGCGACGCGATGCGAACGAAGGGTACGATGCGATAATTCGTCAGTGAATGAATAGTGTGGAAAGAGTGCTTGCGTCAGAATCATCTGTGGATCATATTCGTTTGGATGCGCTGACGTGGATAAACGCGTGGCCGACGTCGCGCGAAGAGAAGCGAGACGAGACGACGGCGACGCGATCTCTCGCGCCGTCCGTCCGTAACTTCTCACCTGTCGAACACGCCTCGCAGCGCGTCGCCGACCTCGCCCTCGTTCTCGTACACGCTCGCGCAGTCGACGTGCGCGTACCCGCGCTTCAGCGCGTGCGTCACCGCGGCTCGAACCTTCCCGGGCTCGGACTTCCACGTCCCGAGACCGATCAACGGGATCGTCGCGCCCGTCCTCAGCGTCGCGCGCGGCTGGTTTATTTTCCGCGTCTCCTCGACGACGTTCGGCGAGTCTCTCTTCTTCGTCTCCGGAGTCGCTCCCTGCGATCGTCTCACCTCCTCCACGACGCGGATCTGGTGCGCGCGCTGGTCCTCGATCGCGCGCTTCTTCGCCGCGCGCACGATCGCCCCGCCGGTGAAGTCGAACCACTGCACGCGACCTTGGCGACTCGGCGTCGGGAGGTCTTCGGACGCGCGCTCCTTCCCGTGCGTCACGTGCTTCGCGCCCTCGCGCGCCGCGTCGAAGAGCGCGGGGAACGTGGCCGCGACGGCGGGGTCGCTCGCGTCCGGCGCGACGTCCGGTTTCGCGCGCCACGCGTCCTGAAACGCCGCCGGGTCGTTCGCGCCGAACGCCGCGCCGCGCGTTCGAAGCTTCGTCTCGTGCGACGCCCACGCCGCGGACCAGTCGCGCGTCCAGCCGTGGTCCGCCGCCTGCTGCGCGGTCGGCGGAGGGAGCGCGGCGAGCGCGGCGGCGATCGCGTCCGCGTCGAGCGAGTCACGCGGCGCGGGGAAGGGGTTCATGCGGACGGGGAGGGGGAGGGGGGGGGGACGCGGGCGCGCGAGGGAGAGTGCGCGGCGTGAGGGAGGGAGGGACGGACTTTGAGGCGACGTGCGCGCGACGCGTGTTCGCACATGTTCCTCGATTTTGACGACGACAGACGACGCAGCACCTGGCAGCCCGAAGCGAAGGTCGTCGAAGGCTCTGCTCGCGGTCACACGAGACGCCGCGACCGCACGTCCGCGGCGTATCGCGCTCGCGAGGACGGGCATGAGCGCGCCGTGGACCTCGCCGCCGCCGCGCGCGATCGTCGCCGCGGCGACGTCGACGGCGACGGCGTCGTCGCCGCGACGTCGTCCGCGCGTTTCGCCGATCGATCGCGCGACTCCTCGGAGGATGACGCCGACGCCGCGCGCGCTCCCTCTTCCTCTTCCTCTTCCCTCGCGCGGCGCGTCCATCGCGTCGTCGTCCGCGCCCGGCGCGCGCGGCGGCGGCGGCGGCGGCGGATATCGCGTCGGATATCGCGCCCCGCGCGCGCCGCGTCGCCTCGAGCGCCGCGCGATATCCGAGCCGTCGTCGTCCAAATCCTCGTCGGAAGTCTTCGTCGAAGAGGAGATGTCGCGCCGCGCGCAAAACGCCGCGGACGCCGCGACGGAGACCCCGGAGGAAGCGGTCGCCGCGCTCGAGGAAGACGTCGCGCGGCTCGACGCGCGGCGACTCGCGCTGACGACGGACTTGGACGCCGCGTACGACGCGTGCTTCGGAGGCGTCACCGTCGAGTTCGAGATCGTCGTTGACGAGATCGCCGCCGCCGACGCAGACGACGCCGAAGCGGAGAAGAAGCCGCCGAAGCCGTCGACGTCGAAGACGACGACGACGCGGACGTTCGACGTCATGGACGAGGAGACGTTCCGCGCGATCGGCGCCGACGAACCCGCCGTCGTGACCGCGCTCATCGACGTCGCGAAATCAGACGCGGAGCGATGGCTAACGTTTCAACGCGACGCGCATCGACACAAGCTGCAACGCGACCGCGTCGTCGCCGAGCTCGCCGCCGCGCGCGCGGAGCTGCGGGTCGCGCGTCGAGGCGGCGGCGCGGCCGCGGCGGCGAAGGCGGCGATGGACGCCGCCAGGCTCGCCGCGGCGGAGGCGAAGGGGGCATCCGAAGGGGGGATCTTATCGGACGCGGCGGCGGCGCGGAGAACGAAACGCGTCGTGCTCATCTCCGGGTTTGAGTCCTTCAACGTGGGGTTGTACAAAAAGGCGGCGAAGAAGGTCGCGAAGCGGTGCCCGGGCGTCGAGCTCGTCGTCTTCAGCGACCGCGATATCGAGTCCAAGCGCGAGGACGTCGCCGCCGCGCTCGAGGGCGCGGACGTGTTCTTCGGGTCTCTGCTCTTCGACTTCGATCAGGTGGAGTGGCTGAGACGCGCGATCGAGAAAATTCCGACGCGATTCGTCTTCGAGAGCGCGTTGGAGCTCATGTCTGAGACGTCCGTCGGGTCGTTCGAGATGAAGCCCGCGCCGGACGGGCAAAAGGCGGGCCCGCCGCCCGCGGTGAAGGCGATTCTGTCCAAGTTTGGCAGCGGCAAGGAGGAGGATAAGCTCGTGGGGTACCTGTCGTTCCTGAAGATTGGTCCGGCGTTGCTTCGATTCGTTCCCGGGAGAAAGGCGAAAGATTTACGGAACTGGCTCACGGTCTACGGGTACTGGAACCAAGGCGGCGTCGAGAACGTAGAAGAAGCGTTCGTGTACGTCGCGAAACAGTACCTCGCGGACGTCCTGAGCGAGTCCGGCGAGGACGCCGGCCCGGAAGACGAATCGCGCGGCGGCGGCGGCGGCGGTTTTCTCGAAGGGCTCCTCGGCCGCGGACCCCGAGCGAAACCGCCGAAAGAGACGCCGCCGTTCGGGTGTTACCACCCCGACCTCGAGCGCGCGGACGCGCCTTGGCCGACGTCCGTGACGGAGTACCTCGAGTGGTACGATAAAACGCCCGCGGGCGCGGCGTTACCTCCCGACGCCCCCTCCGTCGCGATTCTCCTCTACCGCAAGCACGTCATCACGAAACAGCCGTACCTCGCCGGCCTCGTCGAGGCGATGCAAGAGAAGGGCGTGCGTCCGATTCCGATGTTCATCAACGGCGTCGAGGCGCACACGATCGTGCGCGACCTCCTGACGAGCGACAGCGAGCAGGCCGCGCGCGCGGCCGGCGTCCTCGCGATCGACTCGCTGCGTCCGGACGCGACGAGGGTAGACGCGGTCGTGAGCACCGTGGGCTTCCCCCTCGTCGGCGGCCCCGCGGGAAGCATGGAGGCGGGGAGGCAAGCGGAGGTGGCGCAGAGCATCCTGCGCGCGAAGAATGTCCCGTACATCGTCGCCGCGCCTCTGTTGATTCAGGACATCGCGTCGTGGGAGCGAAGCGGCGTGGGGGGGCTGCAGTCTGTGATTTTGTACGCGCTTCCCGAGCTCGACGGCGCTGTCGACACCGTGCCGCTCGGCGGGCTGGTCGGCGACGACATCTTCCTCGCGAAAGAGCGCACGTACGCGCTCGCGGACAGGCTGAAGCGCTGGGTCTCGCTGCGCAAGAAACCACCGTCGCGGCGGAAAGTCGCGGTGATGCTGTACGGGTTCCCACCCGGCGTCGGCGCGACGGGCACCGCGGCGCTGTTGAACGTTCCCAAGGCGCGTTCTATACACTGGTCCCCATACGACCGCGTTCGCGTGGTGAACGCCGATCCTTAAGGACTTTGCCGGGCGATTCTCTCCGCCCACTCCTCGCTTTCAACGCCCGCCATCGACGCCTTTCAACTCCAACTGACGCCTTTCAACTCCACCCCGACATCGCTTCGTATGGAACGGCCCGAAGAGCCTCGAGGCGGCGTTGGCGTCGATGCGCGATCGAGGGTACGACCTCGGGATCAGGGACGGCGACGCGATCCCGTCCGGGGAGGCGATCGTCGACGTGCTGCGGCTGCTCGAGGACGGCGCGGTGATCGCCGGCGGCGTCCCCGCCGCGGAGGCTGCGCTGGAAAAGCTGCGGGCGAGCGGCAAATACGCGGACGACCCGAGCGCGCTGGCCGGCGTGTCGATCGAAGGCGCGTCCGTCTTTTCGCGCTACACTGGTCCCCATACGACCGCGTTCGCGTGGCGAACGCCGATCCTTAAGGGCTTTTCTTCCCGGCGTGTCTCTCCGCCCACCCCACGGTTTCAACGCTCGACGCGCCGCGTCGCCTTTCAACTCCTCCATCTGACGCCTTTCAACTCCGCCCCGACGTCGCTTCGCGCGGACCCTCGACCCTCAGCCGTCAACGTCGCGCCGAAGACGCTGAAACGATGGCTGTCGTTCCCGACCACCTGGGGCCCCACGGAGTGGGGCCCGATGCCGTACCTCCCCTCGCACGACGTCCTCGTCCGAAAGATGGAGCGCGCGTGGGGCCCGCTGGAGTCGTACGCGGGTCTGTGCACCACCCCCGGAGGAAAAGGGTCGTTCGTCGCGGGGGCGCGCGTGGGAAACGTCTTCGTCGGCGTCCAACCCGCGTTGGGCGTCGAAGGTGCGTTCTACCTCACACTGGTCCCCATACGACCGCGTTGGCGCGGTGGACGCCGTTCCTTAAGGAGTTTCTTTGCCCCGCGTTTCTCTCCGCCCAGGGTCCCTCGCTTACAATCCCCGACACACCGCGACGCCTTTCAACTCCCTTCTGACGCCTTTGAACTCCACCCCGACGTTCGCTCGTACGGACCCTCGACCCTAATCTTCTCGAAGGCGACCCGATGCGCCTCTTGTTCGAGCGCGACCTCACCCCGCACCCGCAGTACGCCGCGTATTACAAGTGGCTTCAGAGCGCGGCCGAAGACGGCGGGTACGGCGCGGACGCGGTCGTGCACATGGGCATGCACGGGACGGTGGAGTGGCTTCCGGGGACGCCGCTGGGGAACACCGGTCTGTCGTGGTCCGACGCGTTGCTCGGATCGATGCCGAACGTGTACGTGTACGCGGCGAATAACCCGTCGGAGAGCATCGTCGCGAAGCGACGGGGGTACGGCACGATCGTGTCGCACAACGTTCCGCCGTACGGCCGAGCCGGGTTGTATCGGCAGACGGCGGAGTTGCGCGAGCTGCTGAGCGACTACCGCGAGGATCCGGAGACGAACGCGGACGCGTTGCGAGGACCCATCTTCGATCTCGTGACGTCCGCGGGTCTCGACGCGGACTGCCCGTACGTCGACGCGGCGACCGGGGAGCGCGCGCGCGTGACGTCCGAGTCGCTCGAGAAGGGCGATGTAACGGTCACGAACGAGGCGTTTTCGGAGTACGCTTCGGAGCTGTACGCGTACCTCGGCGTCCTCGAGAACAGGCTCTTCAGCGAGGGGTTGCACGTCCTCGGCGCGGCGCCGACTCGCGAGACTTCCGCGGCGTATTTGGAGGCGTACTTTGGCGAGAGGCTCTCCGCGGAGGCGGTCGACGCCGTCGCGGGGATGGGGGAGAGCGACGGCGTGGACGACGTCCGCGCCGCTTTGGAACGCGCGCTGAAACTTCCGCCTCCGGCGGACGCCGCCGCCGCCGCCGACGCCGCGCTCGAGGAGGCGGTCGAGATCCGATCGCTGCTTCGTCGCAACGTCGAGGAACTCTCCGGGATGCTCACCGTCCTGAACGGCGAGTACCTCCCCCCCGCGGTCGGCGGCGACCTCCTTCGCGACGGCCCCGGGGTGTTACCCACCGGACGTAACATCCACGCGCTCGACCCGTACCGGATGCCGTCGCCCGCGGCGACGGACCGCGGCGCGCGCGTCGCGGCCGCGATCCTCGAGCAGCACGCGGCGGCGAACGCCGGCGCGTTCCCGGAGACGGTGTCCGTGAACCTTTGGGGGCTCGACGCGATCAAGACGAAGGGGGAGTCGGTCGCCATCGTCCTCGCGCTCGTCGGCGCGCGCGTCGTGAAAGAGGGCACCGGAAGAGTCGTGCGCTACGAGCTCGTCCCGCTCTCGGAGATGCCCGGAGGGCGGCCGCGCGTGGACGTGCTGTGTAACATGTCGGGCATCTTCCGCGACTCGTTCGCGAACGTCGTCGCGCTGCTGGACGACTTGTTCCAGCGCGCGGCGGACGCGCCGGAGGAGAGCGCGGAACAGAATTTCATAAAGAAGCACGCGACGGAGATGCGAAGCGAGGGAGTGGAAAACGCGGGCGCGCGTCTGTTCAGCAACCCCCCGGGGGATTACGGCTCGATGGTGAACGAGCGCGTCGGCACGGGCGAGTGGGAGGACGGGAGAGAGCTGGGAGACACGTGGGCGGCGAGGAACGCGTTCTCGTACGGAAAAGGCGACGAGAAGGGCGCCGCGCGACCGGAGGTGCTCCAGGCGCTTCTGAGGTCGACGGAACGCGTCGTCCAGGAGATCGACAGCGTGGAGTACGGCTTGACGGACATTCAGGAGTACTACGCGAACACCGGCGCGCTCGTCGCGGCGGCGAACGCCGCGAAAGAGGGCCTTCCGGAGGAGACGACGGACGCGAACGGTCGGAAGCGGTTTCCTCGGAAGAAGGTGGCGTGCTCCGTCGTCGAAACCTTCGGCGAGGACGTCGCCCCGCGCGACCTCGAGGAGACGCTCCGGCTCGAGTACCGAACGAAGCTTCTGAACCCGCGCTGGGCGGACGCGATGGCGGACCAGGGCTCCGGCGGCGCGTACGAGATATCGCAGCGGATGACCGCGCTCGTGGGCTGGGGCGCCACGAGCGGGTTCGCGGAGGACTGGGTCTTCGACGGCGCCAACGAGCGGTACGTGCGCGACGAGGCGATGCGCGAGAAGCTTCGAAAGGCGAACCCGCAGGCGTTTCGGAACGTGCTGCGGCGGATGCTGGAGGCGGCGGGACGGGGGATGTGGAACGCGGACGAGGAGACGCTCGCGGAACTGAAACAGTTGTACGCGGAGGCGGACGACGAGCTCGAAGGCGTCAAGACGCAAGCCTAGACGCGCAGCACGAAAACGCAGACGCGTAAACGCGCACAGAGTGATGAGAACGAGACGAGCCGAGCTCGCGTTCATTCGTACGACGAGAGAGGCATCACGGAAACACTTTTGCACTTCACGCGCGCCGCCGCGACCGCGACCGCTCCCACGTCGCCGCCGTGCCGATCGCCGCTACTGCCCGCACGGCATCGGCGCGCGGACGAACACCTCCAACCCGCGCGGGCCCCACACCCGCGCGTTCAATCGAGTCTCCCCCGAGCGTCCTTCTCGGCGCACGCGTATCCACCCGCCGAGACCGGAGACGCACGCGTCGCTCAACGCCCCGGGCGGGTCGCGATCGGCAGCCTCGACGAAGATCTCTTTCACGAGGCGCCGGTGGAATATCTCCGGGGCTAACTCCGGGTCCGGGTCCGAGTACGAGTCCGAGTACGAGTCCGAGTCCGAGTCCGAGTCCGAGTCCGTCGTCGTCGTCGTCGTCGTCGTCGTCGTCGTCGCTTCCGCGGCGGCTTCTCGGTGCGCTTCCACCGCCGCCGAGGCGGACGGCGCCAACGCGACTCCCCCGCCCGCGTCCTCCTCCTCCTCCGTCACCAGCGCTTTCAGATCATCCAAGCGCTTCGCCGCGGCGTCGGCTTCCCTCGCCTCGACCTCCCTCTCGATGTCCTCCCCGCTCGGCAGCGACGACGTCTCCGCGACGCGCACTCGGAGTCCTTTCGGTCCGTAAAACGCGAGACTCGCGCTCGGCGTCGCCTCCGTGATGTCCACCCTCAGTAACGGCCCCCAAAGAAGCGTTAACCCCTCAAATGACGCCCGATCTACCTCCTCGCCGTCCACCCTCGGACGCGGGACGTACTTCACGAGCGTCGACCCGAGCTTGAACCGCTTGATGTCCTCCCCGGAGAGGATCGAGTTCATTCGGTGATGCAAAAACACCCCGGGCGTGTCGTACAGCGTCCCCTTCCCTTCGAACGCTCGCAACGGAATAACCCCAAGCGTCGTCCCGGGCATCGCGCTCGCGGTCGGCAGCCTCTTCCCGGGCACCCCGAAGTTCCCGCCCTCGCGCATCGCCCTCAGCGCGGCGCGTATGAACGTCGACTTCCCGACGTTCGCGGAGCCCAACACGTAGACGTCCCGCCCTTTCCTCTCGGAGAACATCGCGCCGACGGCGTCCCTCACGCCGTCGCCCTTCCGGCTCGAGACGCACACGACGCCCGCGAGCGTCAGACGGCGCTTCTCCACGACCTCGTCGAAGACCCAGTCTTTGAGCTTCTCCGCGTCCGTCCCGCGCGGAAGAAGATCGATCTTCGTGAGGACGAGGAGGATCGGATTCGCGCCGACGACGTCTCGCACGCGGTTGAGAAACGACCCGTGAAAGTCCGTCGCGTCCACCACCTTCCATACGAGCGATTGTCGGGGTGGAGTTCAAAGGCGTCAGTTGGCGTTGAAAGGCGCCGAGGGCGGGGATTGAAAGCGAGGGACCCTGGGCGGAGAGACGCGCCCGGAAAAGTCCTTAAGGATCGGCGTTCACCACGGCGACGCGGTCGTATGGGAACCAGTGCGAGATAGAACGCGCCTTGACGACCAGCGCCTTTTTCGCGCGTATCACCGCGAGCGACTCGCGCAGTTGCTCCGGGGTGATCAAGCCCGAGAAATCGTCCGCGCGCGCGCCGCCCTGGCCCGCGACGGCGTTGATCATCCTCCCGTTGGAGAGCGCGGAACATCGCGAGCACAGCATGGACGCGTACAGCTGTCTGTGAACGCGCTTGGTCTCGTACTCCTCCGGCGGGACGTACCCGGAGACGTCGGGGTGGTCCGTCTGCAGCGCGACGCCGCAGCCGTAGCACTCGCCCTGGGGATGGTCGTCGGTTCGAGAGAGCGATGAGGAGATGAGTCGGAGGAGGAGAGCGAACGCGCGCCGCGAGCGACGGACGAGCGACGGCGCGTTTCGGAATTCACGCCGCGGGTGGCGGGCGAATCGGCGGAGGAGCGAGGCGCGCGACGACGGCGGCGGCGGGAGGCGCGCACCCTCTTTCGCGTCACCTCCACGACGCGTTTCGACGTCTCGTCGCTCTTCTTCTTCTCCGCGAGGAGGTCGCCGTCCGCGGACGACGCCGCGGCGAGCGCGGTCGGTCCGCGCGACGACGGAGACGCGCGCGAAGACGCGGCGGCGGCGACGCGCGACGCGATGCGTTCGACGCCGCCGCGCGAGGCGGCGGCGCGACGCGCGACGACGCGCGCGCGGTCGCGGACCCGCCGCGCCGCGACGGCGGCGACGCGGGAAAGCCCCGCGCGGGATGCCCCGGCGTGAGACGTCATCTCGCGGGACGCGCCGAGGAGTGCGCGTCGACGAGGGAATTGCGCTCGCGATGAAGCCGACTTTCGCTTTTTCTCATCAGCAAATATATTTTCTCGGTGCTCGCGGTGCGATCCGCACGCCGCCGCCCGCGCGCGGCCGTCGTCGTCGCGTGATTTTGCGCTTCTGTTGTACATCGTCTAGTGGTAGTCTATCGCGTCTCCGGTGCCCTCGCGTCGTCTCTCGTCTGCGCTCGCGTCGTCGTCTTCCCCCTGCCGCGCTTCCGCGCGCCTCCCCCGCCGCGCCGGATGCGGCGTCGCGCGCGTCGAATCGAATCGAATCGAATCGTTCGAATCGTTCTATACACTGGTCCCCATACGACCGCGTTCGCGTGGTGAACGCCGATCCTTAAGGACTTTTGCGGGCGATTCTCTCCGCCCACTCCTCGCTTTCAACGCCCGCCCTCGACGCCTTTCAACTCCAACTGACGCCTTTCAACTCCACCCCGACGACGCGTCCCTCGTCATCACGCGGCGGTGTTCCTCTTGTACTTTTTCATCCGCGCCTCCATCGCGCGCTTCTTCTTGATCCCGTCCACGAGCTTCCTGTACTCCTGCAGCGACGCGCTCTGCGCGTCCGAGTCGACGTCGATCCCGAGGTCGTCCAGAAGCTTCTTCTTCGCGCCCTTGACGCCGCCGGCCATCGAGTCTGATGCGGGCGTTCATCGGTCAGTTGAAAGAGGACGCGATCAAATGTTGAAACCGACGACGGGAGGTACTACTGTATGTACGGGTGGAAAACGTTTGCAGAGTGCGAAGGGAGAACGCACCCACGATGACCTCGAACACGTCGTTGAACCCGCGCTTCCGCTTCCCCCACAGCTCGACGAGGTTCACGAACGCGTCCTCCGCCTTCTTCATCTCCGCCGGGGAGATCTCCGCGCCCTTGCTCGCGCGCAACGGCGCGAGTTTCGTCTCCAGATCCCCGTTCTCGGTCGCGAGTTGCGTCGTCCGCGCCTTCATCTGCTTCACCGTGAGCTGCGTCGCGTACGCCGAGAGGCGCGCGCGCTTCCTCGCCGCCTCCGCGCGCGAATTCGCGAGCTCCTCCGTCCTTCGCTTGATCGCGCACTCCGCCTCCGCGACCTCCTCCGGGGTCATCACAGACGCGGTCTGCGGCGCGAAGTACACCTTGCTCTTCCCAGCCTCTTTCACCGCGATCGTCCCGCGCTCGCTGAGCGTGTCGAGGTACTTTTGCGCGAGGCCCTTCTTTATTCCGTGCCGCCCGAGCGCGTCCGCGACGTTCTGCGCGTTCAGCGGGCGGTTCTGCGCGAGCATGTACTCCGCGACGACGTCCGCCATGACGCCAGTCTCGAGGAGGGGAGCGCGTTTCGCTCGAGGTGCCCAGATTTGTGAACGTCGGTTTTCGTCGTCGGACGGGTGAACGAATAATTTTCAAACCGTTCGCGCGCGCCTCGATCGGCGCGCCCGATCGGCGGTCCGGGGTTCATCGTTCGTTCGACACGCTCATCGCATCGCTCAAACCAGTGCGGTCGGGGTCGCGGTCGTTTCAGTTTTTCGCGTCGAGGTCGCGGTTTCCCGTTTGTCGCACGAGCGCAGTAAAAAGCGCGCCTGGCGGGGCGCACGGACTCGGTCCAGGGCCATCATGGCGACCCTCAACGCCGTCGTCGAGCGCGGGTGCACGATGCTCGTGCACTTCGACAAAGGAGTGAGCGCGTCGGAGATCAAGGAGGCGCTCGAGACGGGCGGCGAGCACGAGAAAGCGGACGCGCTGAAGAAAGCCATCGCGATCCTCCTCAGCGGGGAACAAATGCCGCAGCTCTTCATCACCGTAATCCGCTACGTCCTCACCACGGACTCGAAGCTCGTGCAGAAGCTGCTGCTGTTGTACATCGAGATCATCGAGAAGACGGACTCCGCGGGGAAGCTCCTCCCGGAGATGATCCTGATCTGCCAGAACCTGCGCAACAACCTGCAGCATCCGAACGAGTTCCTTCGCGGGTCCACGCTCAGGTTCTTGTGCAGGATAACCGAGCCGGAGATCATCGAGCCGCTGATCCCGAGCATACTCGCGTGCTTGGAACACAGGCACGCGTTCGTGCGAAGGAACGCGGTGCTCGCGATCGACAGGATCTACCAGCTCCCGGGCGGCGATCTCCTCCTGCAGGACGCCCCGGAGACGATCGAGCGCTTCTTAGAGCAAGAGGCGGATCTGAGCGCGCGAAGGAACGCGTTCCTGATGCTGTACAACAACGCGCAGGATCGCGCGGTGTCGTTCCTCATGGCGAACCTCGAGCAGGTGGCGAACTGGGGGGACATCCTGCAGAACGTCGTCCTCGATCTCATCCGCAAGGTGCGCGATGGCGACGAGAGCGCTCCTCGCCCCCCGTCGCGGTCGCGCGCCCGTTCGGTTTTTCATCTCTCTCCATCGTCGCCGGGCGAACATCCCTAGAGACGTCGAACGCGCGCGAGGGCGCGCGTCCGCGCGCGCGATCGATCGCGACGCGGCGACGCGCGCGCTCGCGGCGACGCGCGATCGCGGCGACGCGCGCGCGGGGGGTCGAACGAACCCGGCGGCGACGCGGCCCGCGCGACGTCCCGCGGCCTCCCCCCCCGTCGTCGCTAAAGATCGAACGCGCGAGCGAACGGAAGAAAAACGCGAACGAAACGAAATGATCGACGACGTTTTTCGCCGACCCGACCTGACCGCCTCCCTCCCGCCTCCCTCCCGCCTCCCTCTCATATGCCCCCCGCCCATCCCCAGGTCTGCCGCACGGACCCGACGCAGAAGGGCAAGTACATCAAGATCATCCTGATGCTCCTCGGCACGAACAACACGTCCGTGATCTACGAGTGCGCGAACACCCTGACGGCGCTGTCGTCGGCGCCGACGGCGGTGAAGGCGGCGGCGAACTGCTACTGCCAGCTCCTCGCGTCCCAGAGCGACAACAACGTCAAGCTGATCGTCCTCGATAGGCTCGCGGAGCTGAAGAACGACCACAGGCACGTCATGCAGGAGCTCGTGATGGATATTCTGCGCGCGGTGTCCACGCCGGATCTGGACATTCGAAAGAAGACGTTGGACCTCGTGCTCGACTTGGTGTCGAACCGAAACATCGACGAGGTCGTCCTGACGCTCAAGAAGGAGATCACGAAGTCGCAGGGCGACGCCGGGGAGAAGAGCGGCGAGTACAGGCAGATGCTCGTGCAGGCGACGCACGCGTGCGCGGTCAAGTTCCCGGCGGTGGCGGGGTCCGTGGTGCACCTGTTGATGGATTTTTTAGGCGACGTCAACTCCGCCGCGGCGTTCGACGTCGCGATGTTCGTCCGCGAGATTGCCCAGACGAACGACGCGCTGCGGGACTCGATCCTCCAGAGGCTCCTGGACTCGTTCTACACGATTCGCTCGTCGCGCGTGTGCGGGACGTGCCTGTGGATCATCGGCGAATACTCGCAGAGCGCGACGCAAGTCGAGGAGGCGTTCGCGTGCGCCAAGGCGTCGCTCGGCGCGACGCCCTTCTTCGAGCCGCCGCACGCCAAGGCGAAGCGAGAGCGCGTGCACGACGACGGGTCGGACCGCGACGACGACGACGGCAGCTCGCGCAGGGGCAGCCTGGAGAGTCCCGGGGGGGGTAATTCGAAGATCGCGGCGGTCACCGCGGGGGTGAAGAACGTCGTCTTGGCGGACGGCACGTACGCGACGCAGACGGTCGTGGCGGACCATCCGTCTGCCGCGGTCGGTAACGCCGTCGGCGCGGTCGCGCCGAACCTCCGTTCGCTTCTGCTCGCGGGCGATTTCTTCCTCGGGAGCGTCGTCTCCACGACGCTCACGAAGCTCGCGCTGAGGTACGTAGAGACGGCGCCGGCTGCGGGGATCGAACCGGAGGCGATCAACAAGCTTCACGCGGAGTGCATGCTGTACATCGTGTGCATGCTGCGGCTCGGGAAGGAGGGCGGCCTACCGACGACGATCGACGACGACTCCTACGACCGCATGATGCTGTGCGTGAAGACGCTCGCGGAGCCGGAGACGCAGGACCGCGACGTGTGGCTGCGGTCGTGCAAAGCCGCGTACGAGGGTCTCATCGTCGATCGCAAGCGGCAGGCGGAGGCGCTGGACGGGGATAAGCTCGGCGAGAAGATCGACGCGCAGGCGGACGACCTCATCGACTTCACGCATCTGAAGTCGCGAAAGGGTTTGTCGCAGGTGGAGATCGAGGACGCGGTGGCGACGGATCTCAAGCGCGCGACCGGGTTTCGAACGGATTCGGACGCGCCCGAGGAGAAGAAGCTCAACCGCGTCGTGCAGCTCACCGGGTTCAGCGATCCCGTCTACGCCGAGGCGTACGTCACCGTGCATCAGTACGACATCGTCATGGACGTCACGGTCGTGAACCGCACGCAGGAGACGTTGCAGAACGTGTGCTTAGAGCTCGCGACGATGGGGGACTTGAAGCTCGTGGAGCGGCCGCAGAATCACACGCTGGCGGTGGGCGAGACGAAACAGATTCGCGCCAACATCAAGGTGTCTTCCACGGAGACGGGCGTCATCTTCGGGAACGTCGTGTACGAGAGCGCCAAGTCCGACCGCGAGGTTGTCGTCCTGAACGACGTGCACATCGACATCATGGACTACATCTCCCCGGCGTCGTGCGGGGACACGGAGTTCAGGTCGATGTGGGCGGAGTTTGAGTGGGAGAATAAAGTCGCGGTGAACACGTCCATCACGGACGTGCGAGAGTTTCTCGATCACGTCGTCGCGTCGACGAACATGCGGTGTCTGACGCCGCCGAGCGCGCTGGAAGGGGACTGCGGCTTCCTCGCCGCGAATCTGTACGCGAAGAGCGTGTTTGGCGAGGACGCGCTCGTGAACGTGAGCGTGGAGAAGGACCTGAACGACGGGAAGGTTGGGGGGTACATTCGGATTCGGAGCAAGACGCAGGGCATCGCGCTGAGCTTGGGAGACAAGATCACGCTGAAGCAGCGCGGTCCGGATCCCAAGGACGGGAAGTAGCAGAGTACTGTAGCGACCGGATTCGATTTCTCACACGTTGCCGTATAGTGCGCAAGCGACTTTCAAGCCAAGCCCTGGGGTCAAAGTCGCACCCCTTAAGCGTACGAACTTAGGGCACCCCACTGTACTCTAGCCCAAGAAGACGTTCACTTGCTCGTGATCTTGATGTTCCCCGTGAGCTCCGGGACGCCGAAGTTGCGCTCGCGGTACTCGGGAAAGACGTCGAGGCACTCCCCGACGCACTTGGGCGCGAACCGCACGTACCCGCACACGCGATCTGCGCAGAACTGCACGAACCCCCACAGGTCTTTAAACGCCGCGTCGCGCGTCTTCTGCTCCTTCTCGAAGAGCTTCGGATTCTTCGCGAGCTTGCCGAAGTCCTCCGCCGGCGCCGGCGCGAACGACGGCGGCGGCGTGTTGAGGATCGGAATCGCGATCGCTGCGGTCGCCTCCCCCCTATTACCGCCGTACACGCCGCTGGCCGCGAGCCGCCTCGCGTTCGTCTCCACCTCCGCGCGCTCCTCCGCGTTCGAGACCCAGATCGCGGGGCGGTACCTCGCGCCGTTCTCCTTGAACTGCCCGTCCGTCCGCGTCGGGTCCGCGCGCTTCCAGTACACGCGCATCAGAACCTCGTGCGCGGACGTGACCTGCGTCCGCCCCGCCTCTCTCTTCGCGAGCCTGTCCGCGTCGTACGTCACCGCGACCGCCTCCACGGGCGTCCCGTCGTCGTTCACGCCCGTCGCGAGCCCGGGGACGACGTCCAACACGCCCGCGTATCGCAGGTCGTTGAACTCCTTCTCGAGGAAGACGTTGGCTCCGCCGGCGACGTACATGGTCTGCGGCGTGGCCGCGAGCGACGGCGACGCGAGCGTCACCGCGGCGGAGAGCGCGACCGCCGCCGCGACGCCGCCGCCGCGCGACGATCGCGGCGGCGGCGCGGCGGGAGGGGTCTTCTCGACGCGCGCGGGGGTCGACGCGCGCGCCGTCGCGGGCGCGCGGAGCGCGAGGACCGCGCGCATCGTGCCGCGCGCGCGCGATATCTGCCACTTCTGTTGTCGCGGTGCGGTCAGGTGATGTCAGAGGTGACGAGGCAAGATGAAGCGCCCACTCCCTCGCGCCGCCGCGCCGCGCCGACGCGAAGGACGTCGTCGCGATGCCGCTGCTTGAACGACGATGGGGTCTATACTCCCTCGCGTTCGCGCTGACGTCCCTCGTCGCGGGCACGGGTGCGTCGCGTCGCCGCGTCCTCCGCCCGTCGCTTTCTGTTCGTGCCGCGATGTCGCGTCACCATCTTAGTCTACTTTATCTTCGCCGCTGACCTCCCTCTCCCCTCTGTCATCTCTCCTCTCTCCTCCTCCTCCTCCTCCTCCTCCTCCTCCTCGTCCGTCCGTCCGTCGCAGTGTACGGCTGGCCCGCGCTGCGAAGGGATCTCGTCCGCGAGGGCGGCCTCACCGAGAAAGAGCTCGGCGCGGTGTTCCTCGCGGGATCCTGGAGCGTGAACGGGTGCCGCCTCTTCAGCGGCCTCGCGCGCGATCGATTCGGCACGCGCGTTACCGCGTGCGGCGTCCTCCTCCTGTGCCTCGTCGGCGTCCTCCTCGTCGCGTTCTCCTCCAGCGGCAGCTTCTGGGGTCTGTTCTTCGGGATGCTGCTCCTCGGCGTCGGCAGCGGGTGCCAGCTGTGCGTGCAGCCGGTGACCGCGCTGTTTCGCGAGGCGTCCTCCACGGCGATGGCGACGCTGAGCGGCGCGTTTCAGATCAGCGGCGTCGTGTTCCTGTGGCTGAGCGCGATGTCGACCGCGGGCGCGGGGAGGTCGGGCGCGTACGGGTTCCACGCGTGCTGCGTCGCCGTGTTGTTCGCGCTGAGCGCGGCGTTCTTGCCCTCGGGCGGGACGTTCGCACGGAGGAAGAAAAATTATGAGCCGGGGGGGGCGGGAGAGAAGGAGGGCGGCGGCGACGACGTGGAGAAAAACGGCGACCTCGCCCCGGCGTCGGCGGCGTCGGCGACGGCGGCGACGACCGGCGGCCTGACGCTCGCGAAGATCGAGCTCGTGAACCGCGACGAGAAGCGCGCCGCGCCGCGCGACGACGCCTCCGACGACGCCTCCGACGCCTCCGACGCCTCCGACGCCCCATCCCCCTCCCCCTCCGCGCCGGCGTCGCCCGGTCGAGGACGCGCGCGGCGCGAGCTCATGACGAGCGGCGAATACATCCTCCTCCTAGCGTGGTTCTCCGTGATCATGCCTCCGATGCAGTACTACATCATGAGCATCGGGTACCAGCTCGAGCGTAAGGGCGACGACGACGGCTTGTACACGAGTCTGTTCGCGGTGCTGTACGGGCTCGCAGCGGCGCTCGCGCCGCCGGCAGGGATGATCGCGGATCGATTCGGCGTCGGCGTCGGCCAGGGCGTCGCGACGTCGACGCTCGCGATCTCATTCCTGATTCTCCTGTCACCGTCGCTCCCCGCGCAGGTGGTCGGGATGGCGTTTTACAGCGTGGGGAGACTCTTCGTGTTCGCGATGTACTTTAGTAACCTGGGGAGACGATTCGGGTTCGAGCACTACGGCGCGCTGGCGGGGACCGGGATGCTGTGCGCGTCCTTCGCGTCGCTGCTGCAGTACCCGATGTTCACCGCGGCGGTGGACGGAGGGACGGAGGGAGAGAATGCGGTGAACGCGGGGTGCGCCGCCGCCGTCGCGGCGGTGTTTCCGTACACCGCGTGGCTCGCGGCGAGGGAGCGGAGGAAGCTACTGTAGTAGTCTAGAAAAAGTTGGCATCAGAACTTGGAGAGCTGCGAGTGACGACGGAAGAGAGACGGCGGGGGGGGGCGGGAGGGTTATGGGTTCTTTTCTTTTCTTTCGTCCGCACGGTATCATACAGTAGATGCGTTAGAAGGCTGGCGTTGTTGTCAAAAATGTCGTAAACATTAGAAATCGATCGCGTTCGGTCGCCGCCTCGAACGTATCTCGAGGCGGCGACCGTCCGCGCGCTACATCGTTCTGGAAATTTGCGTGAGCACACCAGACGCGTCGCCCGCGTCAGTCGACGCCGCCCACACTTCCTCGCCCGCCGCAACTCTTCTCTTCATCACTCAACAAACTCAAACAAACGCCGCTCGAGCCCCCTACGCGAGGAGGGAGTTCACCGCCGACTGCTCGGTGTTGGAGGAGCCGCCCTCGCCCGCGAGGACGGCGCCGTCGAGGTACGCGTCCGCGAGCTGCACGCGCTTCACGTTTTCCTGCTCGCCCTCGAGCGCCTTGCCGTGCTGGAGGAGCACCTCCAGGGACATCACGGGCGGCTCGAACTCGAGCTTGCCCTTGTCGCGGCTCGGGTTCACGAGATAGGAGCCGATGTTCTCCTGGCCGACCGTTTGCACCCATTCGCGGACCTTTTGGTCGTACACGCGCGCGCGGAGGGCGCCGAAAAAGTCGATGGACTGGCCGTCGAAGGTTCGCACGAGCACCTCGACGTCCTTCTCGTTCACGCCGTCCGCTTTGAAGATGCCGCACGCGACGCCGCAGCGGTCTTCGAACGTGGGGGACCAGTAGAACTTGTCCATGCGTCCATCGCGAATGAGCGGCGCGTACAGCGTGGAGAAATCGTTACCCGTGGCGATGATGGGCACACGCGGGATCTCCTCCACTTGGTACTGCCCCGGGAGCTGCACGTTCGTCGGGTTGTCCGCGAGGTTCATGAGCGTCGCGTTCACCATCTGGTTGTTCACGGTGTACTGCGTGGAGCCGCCCATGCGCCCAGCGCCGGCGTCGAGATCGTTGATGAACAGCGTGGACATCTTACCCTTCTTGATGATGTCGGAGGCTTCGCGGTAACGCTGGCGAATGAGCTTGGCGGGCTCGCCCGCGTTGCCGGATTCGAGCTCGCCCGCGGACATGATGATCGGCGCGATCCCGAGGCGCTTGAAGATGAGCGTGGACTGGAACGTCTTACCCTGGCCCTTACCACCCCAGATGCCGAGGATGAGCGGCACCTTGATCTTCGGGAGGTCCATGAAGTTCTTCGCGACGTGCACGGTGATCTTGTCCATGTACGATTTGGAGATGTAGTAGCCCTCATCCGACATGTTCGAGAGATCCTTGAACCCGTCGGAGACGTAATCGGAGCCCTGCATGATCGCGTTCTGTGGGACGGCGGAGGTTCGGGGGTGATGGGGGCGACGATATCGTCAGCGAGGGGGCGCGATCGCGGGGGCGACGGCGGGGAGGGCGGTGCGCGCGATCGATCGCTCCGTCGACCGAGATCGATCGTGACAGCTGTCGCGGTTTATCCACTTCCAGCTGGCGGGGGACGAATTCGCCGTGCGAAAATGCGCGACGGGCGCGCGGAGAAGCGCGCGTGCGGTCGCCCCGCGCGGATCCGACGCCAATCGCGGATGGAAAAACGCGCTCAAAGTACGAACCTGGGTGCCGCCGAGACCGAAGCCGCCCTGGAACTTGGAGTCGACCATGCCGCGGCCGCGCGCGATGTCTTGCTGGTCGTCCGAGATGTCCTCGTCCATGCCTTTCCAGCGGGACATCTGCACCTTCATGCCGTTGCCCTTGCCGAGCTGGTTCGGGACGGAGCCGAGCTGGTGCCTGGCGACCTTGCCGACGGCGCCGATCTGAGCGAGGGAAGCGGAGTGCGCGGGGAGATCGTCAGCGCGCGCGATGGCGCGGGGGGAGATTCCGGAGACGCGCGGGTTTCGTCGTCTTCGCGAGTGTGGGAAAAAAAACAACAAAAGCGGGGCGAGATCGACGCGCGGAGAACGCGACGTCGCGAGCGCGCGATCGCGTAAACGTCTCGCACCTTGGCGACCGGGGCGATCATGGAGCTCATGGTGACGGCGGACATCGTGCGAGAGCTGAACAGGGAGGTACGTGCGTACGCGCCGAGTGTTCTGGGCTGCGCGATCGCCCGAGAAACGATTGTTGGTGTTTTGCCCTAAGCCTATCTGCTATCTGCTAAAAAATGCTGACGACCGCGCACAACGTGGTCCAGGCAGGGTGACACCTCAGCACGCGTGATTATCGCGTGTGTCACATTTTGTACGCACGCATCGCGTACGCTTCTTACTGAAACACGTACGCGATATGTGCGTACATAATGTGACACACACGATAATTACGCGATGGGCACCCGCGGCGATCGCGCGCGTGAACCGTGACGCGTGAAGCCGTGACGCGCGCTCCTAAAAACCCAGGGTTTGTTACTTCGTCGCGCGCGTCGGACCGCGCGCGTCATGGCCGCGCCCGCGACGTCCCATCACGTGATGCGCGCGTGCCCCGTCGCGCGAAGGCGCGCGTCGTCGTCGTCGTCGAGCGCGACGACGACGACGGCGCGACCCCGCCGGACGACGACGACGCCGCCGCCGCGCGCGTCGTCGTCGTCGTCGTCGTCGTCGTCGACCGATCCGTCCGCCGCGAGCCTCGCGCTCGCGATCGAGTACCCCGCGTCCGCGCCCGGCGACGGCGACCGCGGCCGCGGCCTGTTCACGACGTCCTCGGACGTCTCCGCGCCGCTCGTGCGCACGCCGCTGAGCGTCGTCCTGTGCGTCCCGGAGGCGACCGGACCCGCCGCGAACGCCGCGTGCGCGGACGCCGTGCGCGCGATGTACGCGGGCTGGACCGACGTCCTCGGGCGATCGCCGCCGCCGGCGGTCGTCGACTTCGTCGTCGCCGCGGAGGCGCCGAAAGATCTCCGCATCGCGATCGCGCTGATGTACGCGAAGCGGCACGTCCCCGCGTGGGCGGCGTACGCCTCCGACGTCATGCCGCGCGCGTACGAGTCCCTGTACCTCGCGACCGAGGACGAGCTGCGCGAGCTGCAAGACGAAGGCGTCGCGCGCATGGCGGCGGGAAGCAAGGCGAACTACGCCGCGGGGTGGACGCACGTGTTGGAGAATCACCCGGACGTCGTCGACGCGCTGAACGCGGAGGGCGGCGGGAGCGTCGGGTGCGACGCGACGCAGGAGGAGTTCGACTGGGCGAGGGCGACGGCGCACACGCGCGCGATGGGCGCGCCCGTGAAGAATCAGCCGTGCGCGTTCATCGGTGCGCGCGGCGCCGCGACGACGATCGACGTCCCCCACGCGAAACCCTACCCCCGCACCCCGCCGCTCGCGCGCCGTACCCCCACACCCCCAACCCCCTAACCCTAACCCTAACCCTAACCCTAACCCTAACCCTAAACGTCCTCGCAGTCCCCGGCGTGGACCTCGCGAACCATTCCTTCTGGCCGAACACGCGATACGGCGTCTCCCAAGACGGGACGCGCTTCGAACTCCGGTGGGACCCGGCGTCGCCTCCGCCGGAGCCGAACTCGGAGGTGCTCATATGCTACGGCGAGCGCATGCCGAACGCGCTGCTCATGCTGCACTACGGCTTTCTGGACCCGAAGAACCCGAACGACGCGCTCGACGTCCAGCTCATGATCCCGGGCGCGCGGCGACTCCGCGCGATCGTCGTCGCCGACGCGGGGCGCGCGTTGGAGGAGGCGCGTTCTATCTCACACTGGTTCCCATACGACCGCGTCGGCGTGGTGGACGCCGATCCTTAAGGACTTTGCCCGTCGTTTCTCTCCGCCCAGTCCTCGCTTTCAATCCCCGCCCTCGACGCCTTTCAACTTCAACTGACGCCTTTGAACTCCACCCCGACTTCGCTTTGAATGATGGAACGACCCGGAGGCGGGCGACGAGCGCGCGACGTGGGCGGCGCGGTGCATGATGACGATGGCAGACCCGACCGACGCGGGCGACGCCGCGACGGATTTGGCGTGCGTGAGGGAGATGAGGGAGAGCGCGAGCGAGAGGCTGAGGGGGTGGCCGACGACGGCGGAGGAGGACGAGGACGCGTTGGCGGGCGGCGGCGGCGCACAGCTGTCGCCGCGCGCCGAGTTGTGCGTGCGGTACCGGCTCGCGCAGAAGCGAAACGTGCTCGGGTGGGCGCGGTTCTTGGATCGCGTCGAGAGCGACCTCGTCGCGTCGGGCGGCGGCGACGGCGGGGGGGGGACGTGAGGCGCGGGCGCGGAGGGGCGAGGAAGAGGCTAAGAGGCGAGCGAGCGAGCGAGAAACGCACACTTGGCGCAATTTTTCGACGCGAGCGACCCGTCGTCTTCTCCAGCGGTATAAATTCGATGTCAGCATGCGTCCTCCTCTCGTCACAACACGCGACGCCGCCGGCCGTCACGCGCGCGTTTCGTCGCCGCGCGCGCGCACGGAGACCGCCGCGCGCCCACCGCGCTCGACGCCGTCCGCCGCGAGGTCGCCCGAGCTCGCGCGTCTCGTGAACCCGCGGACGGATCTGGGAGACCGCGGGTGCCGGTAATTCGTTCACTCATCATTCGCTCCTCGCGCCGTCGCCTCGCGTCCACCTCGCCCACTTCGACATGAAGCGCCTGTTCGGAAAGAAGAAAGAGGTCGCGCCGCCGCCGACGCTGGACGACGCGACCGGGTCGCTCGAGAAGCGCGGCGACGGCGTCGACGCGAAGATCAAGAAGCTCGACCTCGAGCTCGCGCGACACCGCGAGATCATCAAAAAGGCGCGCCCGGGCCCGGCGCGGGACGCGGCGAAGCGCCGCGCGCTGCAAGTCCTGAAGCAAAAGCGCCTGTACGAGAACCAGAGAGAGCAGCTCTACAACCAGCAGTTCAACCTCGAGCAGGTGGGCTTCGCGACGCAGACGGCGAAGGAGACGGTCGTGCAAGTCGAGGCGATGCGCGCCGCGAACAAAGGCGCGTTCTGATTCACACTGGTCCCCGTACGACCGCGTCGTCGGCGTGGTGAACGCCGATCCTTGAGGACTTTCTGTCCCGGCGTTTCTCTCCGCCCACGCCACGGTTTCAATCCCGACACACCGCGACGCCTTTCAACTCCGCTTCTGACGCCTTTCGACTCCACCCCGACGTTCGCCTGTATGGACCCTCGACCCGAAGAGCTGAAGACGGCGTTCAAGTCGAAAGCGTTCGACGTCGACGCGATCGACGACTTAAACCTCGAGATGGCGGACCTGATGGACCAGTCCAACGAGATCAGCGAGATGATGGGAAGGAACTACAACGTCCCGGACGACATCGACGAGGAGGAGCTCATGGACGAGCTGGACGCGCTCGAGGACTTGATGCTCGAGGAGGAAGCCGTCGGCGCGGGGGAGGTGCCCAGCTACCTCAGGCGCGTTCTATCTCACACTGGTTCCCATACGACCGCGTCGGCGTGATGAACGCCGATCCTTAAGGACGTTTGTCGTCGTCTCTCTCCTCCCACCCCTCGCTTTCAATCCCGATACACCTCGATGCCTTTCGACTCCGCTTCTGACGCCTTTGAACTCCACCCCGACGTTCGCCCGTATGGACGATTACCCTCAGGGAGGACGACCAGGCGCTACCGGACGCGCCGGAGGGGCACGCGGAGGCGCTGGCCGCGATCGGGGGCGAGGGGGGAGCGGACGGGTCGCCGCTGCCGACGCGGGCGGAGACGGAGACCGCGAGTTAGGCGGGCGCGAGCGAGCGAATCGTTTGCGAACGAACCGTTCTGTTGTACTGTACCTTCGTACTTTCGAGTAGTCGAGCGCGAATCTTCGTCGTCGTCGTCGCTTTTCACGATGCGAGAAAGGATGCCTCCCCTCCCCTCCCTCCCACCGCGCCCCCCGCTCACTCCCCCTCTCCTCGGTCCACGCACGCGCCCGCGAACCCCTCCACGAGCAACCCCCCGTCCACGCTCAACGTCTGACCCGTGACGTAACTCGACGCCGGCATCGCGAAGAATGCGATCGCGGCCGCCATCTCTTCCGCGCGCGCCGCTCTCCCCAGCGGCGTCGCGCGCTCCGCCTTCCGTAAACTCTCGCGCTGATGCCCCGTGGCGTCCGCGTCGATCGTGTTCTCTAACAGCGGCGTCCACGTCACCCACGGCGCGATGGCGTTGACGCGAACGCGCGGCGCCCACTCGCACGCGAGCGTCTTCGTGAGCTGAATCACCGCGGCTTTGCTCATCGCGTACGCGGCGCCGCTGCCGGTGCTCTGCACGCCCGCCGCGGACGCGACGTTCACGATCGTCGGTCGCCCGCTCGGCGCGTTTCGCAGCGCCGGGTGCAGCGCCCTGCAGAGCTCGTACGTCGCGCGGAGGTTCAGATCCATGATGCGATCGTACTCCTCGTCGGTCGCGTCCAGCGCCGCCTTCCGCACGTTCGTCCCCGCGTTGTTGACCAAGATGTCGATCCCGTCCGGCCACAGCGCGGCGACCTCGTCCACCAGCTCGGCTCTCCCCGCGGGCGTGGAGATGTCCCCCGCGAACGCGTGCGCGGCGCCGGTGACGAACTCGCCGTTCACGACGTCGAGGACGGACTCGATGTCTCGCCCGACGATCAGGACGGAAGCGCCCAGGGCGACGAACTCGCGCGCGGTCGCGAGGCCGATGCCCTTCGTGCTGCCGGTGACGACGGCGCGGTAGCCGTCCAGCCGCCATGGGCTCGTCGGCTCGGACTCGATCTCGGCGTCGGACATGACGGACGGACGGAGGACGAGGCGCGCGATGTCAACTGAAGACATCTTATTTTTTTTCCCGCGCCGCGCGCCCCGCGCGCCCCGCGCGTCGCGTCGGGTTTTTTTTTCTTGGAGCCATCAGATCAGATCAGCCCGCGCGGCGGCCGCCTTCTCAGGGTCACCGCGCGCGCGCGGCGCGATGACGACGATGCGCCCGTTCACGTGCGACGACCTCTTCGCGTACAACGACGTCAACACGGACGCGCTCACGGAGACGTTCAACCTGAACTTCTACCTGAGCTACCTCGCGCGATGGCCGGAATACTTCACGACCGCGGAGGGGCCCGGGGGCAGCGCGCCGACGGGCTACGTCATGGGCAAGGCGGAGGGAAGAGGCGAGCGGTGGCACGGGCACGTCACCGCGGTGACCGTCGCGCCGAGCTATCGCCGGATGGGCCTCGCGAAGAAGCTCATGCGCGAGCTCGAGGACGTCAGCGAGAAGGTGCACGACGGCTACTTCGTCGACCTGTTCGTGCGGCGATCGAACGTCAACGCGATCGCGATGTACGAGGGCATGGGATACGTCGTGTATCGCCGCGTGTTGAATTACTACATGGGCGAGGAGGACGCGCTGGACATGCGGAAAGCGCTGCCGAGGGACGTGGAGAAGAAGAGCGGCGTGCCGCTGAAGCGCCCGATACAACCCCACGAGCTCGAGCAAGACTTCACGTGAGGACGAGACGACGACGACGACGACGGCGGCGGCGACCCTAGCGTAGCGATCGACGGCGCGAGCGAACCTACACGTAGTCTACACATAGAAGAACCTAAACGACCTACTAAACAACCTCCTCCCGCCTACGACGACGTCCGCGGCGGGTCCGCGTCCTCCGCCTCTGCTCGCGCGACCTCCCTCGCCGCCTTGCTCGCGTCTCGCCGTTCCCGAAAGAACGAACGCATCAAAGCCGCGCACTCCTCCTCGAGCACGCGCCTTCGCACGACGAGCGTCGGCTTGAACGCGTGCGGTCGAACGGGCCCGCCGCCGCCGGGGATTGAACACGAACGCACGGCGTCTTCTGGTTCGTCCACGTCAGCTTCCGCCACGTCGGCGCCGCCGCCGTCGCCCATGATTGGCAGCCAGCTTCCGTCGCCGCCGATGAGCGGGTTCGGCGCGCCCCACACGACTTCGCCGAGCCGCGCGTTCAACACCGCGCCCGCGCACATCGGGCACGGCTCCAGGGTGACGTACAGCGTCGTCTCGGCGAGGTAACGCCAGCCCCCGAGGCGTTTCGCGCCGTCGCGGATGCACTTCAGCTCCGCGTGCGCGGTCGGGTCGTCCTCCTCGTCGACGGTGTTGTGATGCGACGCGAGCACCTCGCCCGTGGACGCGCGCACGAGGACCGCGCCGACGGGGACCTCGAGCCGTCTCGACGCGAGCTTCGCCTCCTCGATCGCGAGGGACATGAAGCGCGCGTCGTCCGCGGAGGAGGAGGAGGAGGAGGAGGAGGAGGCCGTCGCGGCGTGCGACGACGCCGCGGCCGCGGACCACCCTCGGAGGTGGAGACGACGAGGAAGACGGTGACGTCGTCGTCGCGCGTCGCCGCCGCCGCCGCCGGCGGCGGCGCGCGGCGGCGACGCGCTGAAGACGCGCAGCGCGCGTCTGAACGTCGCCGTCGCGGTGGGGAGCGCGCGCATCATCGCGCGCGCGCCGCGTGCCTCGACCGCCGCGCGTCGCGCTCTCGCTCGTCGACCTGACGCTGACGTGAGTCAACGCAACGCGCCGCGCGAAGACGAATTGAAAATCTCGTCGTCGACGGTCAAACGAGGGGCGCACGAGACGCCGCCCCGCGGTCGACGCGCGGGGTGGCGACGCGCGAGCGGCCATGAACGGCGTCTTGATCGTCTCCACGCGGACGGGGACGTGTCTCTACGCGCGAGCGTACCTCCCGGACTTTGGACTCCCCACGGAAAACGCGATTGTGAAACGCCCCGCGGACGACGACGACGACGCGGCGGGATCGGCGGGAGGCGACGACGACGACGACGACGACGACGCCGACGCGTCGGTGTACGTCAGCCACCCGTCCGACCCCGCGGCGATGCACTTCGCGGGGCTCATGTTCGCCATCGACGCGCAGGCGCAGGAGATGCGTCCTCCGGGCGACGGCGACGGCGACGGCGACGGCGACGAAGCAGACGGCGAAGACGGCGCGCCGATGGCGCTCGAGCGCTGGTCGCTGAACGACGTCGTCATGCACTTCCGCAGGGACGACGCGCGCGGCGTCCTCGTCGTCGTCTTCTCCGCGCCCGCGCTCGGCGACGCGATCCCGTCCTCGCTCGCGCGCGGCGTCCTCGCCGCGTTCCTTCGCAAGCACGCCGCGGCGTTGGACGCGCCGGGCGGGCCGACGCCCGGGCGAAGACTGCCGTTCACGTCCGACCTGCACGCGCTCTTCCACCGCGCGTGCGAGGAGAGGGCGCGGGAGATGATGAAGTCGCTCGGGTTCAGGTCGCGGTGGGCGTACGTCGCGATGTCCGACGCGTTCGGGGTCGTCGCGCCGGTGGAGGCGCCGCCGCGCGGGAGCGGCGTTCGCGTCGGCGGCGTCTCCAGAGCGTCGTTCGTCGTCGATGACGACGACGAGGAGGAGGAGGAGGAGGCGTCGACGCGGAAGGGGAGCGCGGCGGACGTCGTCGCCGCGCACGGCGGGTGGCTGTGCTGCTGCTGCGGCGGCGGCGGTGGTAAGAAAGTAACGCCCGCGTTTGGAGCGTTGACGGCGGCGGACGTCGGGCGCGTCCAGTTTGTGCACCGCGTCGCCGGGGACGCGTTGGAACGCGCCGCAGCGTCGTTCGAAGCCGGCGCGGCGTCGACGGACGACATCCTCCCGAGGAGAGCGCTGGACGGGCTCGTCGAGGCGACGCGCGCGGCGATCGCGTTGGCGCGCGGCGGCGGCGCGGTCGGGTTTGAGATCGCGTTAGGCGACGGCGGCGACGAAAGAGACGGCGGCGACGAAAGAGACGACGACGCCGCCGCGTCGCGCGTCCTCGTCTACGCGTGGGACGGGTTCGTCTTCGCGCTGCCGGTGACGCGCGCGGACGAGCGCCGAGCGCGGGAGGCGTCCGATGCTGGCGTCGGCGCGGGCGGGTACGACGCGGAGGGGAACAAGCTCGACGCGGAGCGCGAGACGCAGACGCGCGAGAGGTTGCATCCGGCCGCCGTGAGAGCGGCGGTTAACGACGACGCGACGTCGCTGCGCGCGATGCTGAGGTTCGTGCGGCGCAAAGTACCGGAGAAGAGCGTGAGGTTCACGCGATAGTTGAAGGTGTGAGTGATAGGCGATGCTACTAGATGCTAATAATATCGATCATAGACTACGGCGCGACCGGCCGTCTGGACGCCGCCGAGCGAAACACGCGCCCACCTCCGCGTGCCGGGTGTACGGAAAGTGATCGAAGACGGCGAACTTCACGACGTCGTGTGTGTCAGACAACCGCAGCGTCCCTCCTCCTTTTCCGTTTCCGTTTCCCTCCTCCCCGCCCATCGCGTCGCGCGCCAACGACGCGGGATCGCAGCTGATGTACAGCACGTATTCGAACCGTTTCACCAGCGCGAGCGTGTCGGCGTCGAGGCCGGCCCTGGGGGGGTCCACGAGGACGACGTCGAAGGCGTCGAGCCCGAGCCCGAGCCCGCCGCCGCCGCCGCGGAGAAGTTCGCGAGAGACCGACGCCGAGGGCGCGTGGACGATAGAAACGCCCTCTTCGATGCCGTTACGCCGCAAATTATCCCTCGCGGCGTCGCACAGCTCCTCGCTGATCTCCACCGCGACGACGCGGGTGAACATCCCCGCGAGCGCGACGGTGTGGTTCCCGCATCCGCAATACAATTCGAGCAGCGACGCGCCCGCGCCCCCTCTCTCCGCCGCGATCGCGCGCGCGCAGCTCCGAAGCCACGTCAGCGTGTGCTCCGCCATCCACGCGTTCGGGTTACTGAACGCGCCCTCCGCGTTTTTATACGCGAACGCGTCGCCGTCGTCGAGACGTAACGTCTCGACGACGTACGTTTCTCCGGGGCGCGACGGCGACGGCGACGCGTCGCCCGCAGCGCCGGGGACGGGGACGACGCGCGCGGACAGCGCGACGCCCTTGCTGCGGCCTAGCACGTTCACGCGGAGTCGCGCCGATTCGTCTTCCGAGAGGAGATGAAGCGGCGGCGGCGATTCGTCTTCTTCGTCCGCGGCGGCGGGAGAAGAGCGCTCGAGCGCCGACGCCAGCCGCGTCCGGAGCGCCGTCGCCGCGGGAACCCACCTCGCCGCGTCGATCGGCGAGGAATAAACGAGCGTGACGAGGACGCCGCCTCTCGCGCTTCTCGCGGCGAGAAAGTGCGCCGCCTCCAACCCCGTCGTCAACACGTCGTCGCGACCGGCGCCGCCGCCGCCTCCGGCGGCGGCGGCGTCCAGGCCCTCTTGCAGGGCGCCGAGCAGCAGGCGCATGACCTCGTTGACGCGCCGCAGCGCCATCGGAAACGTCGACACGATCACGGACGGCTTCCCTCCGTCCCACATGCGGTAGCTCAGCGCGCCGTCGGCGCCCTCCGCGCGCGCGACTTGAAAGCGGCATCGCGATCGAAAGTGGCTCCGCGGCGACGCGAACACCTCGGGCATCACCGCGTCGTCGTCGTCGTCGTCGCGCGCGAGCAGAGGCGCGAATCGCGTCGCGAGCGACGACGCTTTCGCCGCGAGCGCGTCGTCGTACGTCGCGGGGTCGCACGCGTCGTGGTAACTCGGCACGCGAGGCGCCGCGCCTTCGGCGGCGTTTGGCATGTCGCCGGCTGGGGAGAAGAGCGGCGACGAACCTCGACGCCGCGACGGGCGACGCTCGGCCGGCGCCCGTCGCGATGCGACGCAATGCCGAACTACGGAGCAGTCAACTCGAACAACGACGAGATCTGAAACGCGAGCTCGACGACGAGTCGATCGCGCACCGCGACACCTGATGGGAAAAGGCACCGAAGGCGGCGCGCCCGCGCGCGCGCAAGATGACCTCTACGCGCACGTCAACCGAGAGTGGCTCGACGCGAACCCCGTTCCCGCGGCGTACGGTCGGTGGGGCACGTTCGAGATGCTCAACGACGCCGCTCTGGAGAACACGAAGATCTGCCTCGAGGAGGCGGGCGACGGCGACAAGGGCGGCGCGTTCCTCGCGAGCGGCATGCGCGCGGCGGAGCAAGACTCCAGAGCCGCGCTCGCGCCGACGCTGAAGCTCGCGCGCGAGTTCGCCGCCGCGGCCGCGGCGAAGGACGCGAACGCGCTCGCCGTCGCGATCGCGGAGATGCACGTCTTCGGCGTCTCGTCGCTCTTCGGCGTCGGTGACACGCCGGACAAGAAGAACAGCGAGTGGTCCATCGTGGGCGTCGCGCAGGGCGGCGTCGCGCTGCCGGACCGCGACTACTACCTCAGCGCGGACCCCGATCGCGTCGCGCTGCGCGCCAAGTACGTCGCGCACGTCGCGAAGATGCTGACGCTCGTCGGCGGCGAATACGAAGACGCCGCCGTCGCCGAGGTGCGTTCTATACACTGGTAACTGGTCCCCATACGACCGCGTCGGCGTGGTGAACGCCGATCCTTAAGGACTTTGTCCCGCGCATCTCTCCGCCCACCCATCGCTTTCAACGCCCGCCCTCGACGCCTTTCAACTCCATCTGACGCCTTTCAACTCCACCCCGACGTCGCTTTGTATGGAACGGCCCTGAGACCGCCGCGGAAGCGGTGCTGAAGTTTGAAACTACGCTCGCGACCGCGCACCTCACGCCCGCGGAGCGCCGCGACGCGGAGAAGACGTACAACAAGTTCGCGTCCGTCGCGGAGCTCCCGGCGGGAACGGGGGACGTCAAGTTCGATTGGAAGGCGTACTTTGACGCGCTCGGGAAAGAAGACCCGGGAGAGGTCAACGTTTCTTCGGTCGCCGCGTTGAACGCCGCGATCGACGCCGCGCTCGGCGCCGACGCCGCGGACGAGGACGCGCTGAGGGCGTACGCGACGTTCCACGCCGCGTGCAGAGCCGCGGACTTTTTGTCCGACGACTTCGTGAACGAGGACTTCGCGTTCTTCGGGAAAGAGCTGAACGGCCAAAAAGAGCTCAAGCCGCGGTGGAAGCGCGTCGTGTCGCACGCGAACGGCCTCATCGGCGAGCTCGTCGGGCAGAAATACGTCGAGAAGCACTTCCCCGCGGACGCGAAGACCGCGGCGGTCGCGCTCGTCGCGGCCGTGCGGACCGCGGTGGAGGACCGACTGAGAGAGCTGCCGTGGATGTCCGAAGCGACGAAGGCTCGCGCGTTGGAAAAGATGGCTGGCTTCAGGGTGAAGATCGGGTTCCCGGACGAGTGGATCGACTACGCCGACCTCGCAATCGACGCCTCCGCGCCGTACTACGCGAACGTCCTCGCGTGCAAGGCGTTCGAGCACAAGCGAGAGCTGAAGCGCATGAACGCGCCGGTCGACCGAGAGATGTGGTTCATGGCGCCGCAGCAGGTGAACGCGTACTATCACCCGATGTTGAACGAGATCGTGTTCCCCGCGGCGATTTTGCAGCCGCCGTTTTTCGACGCCGCCGCCGACCCCGCGATCAACTTTGGCGGCATCGGCGCGGTGATCGGGCACGAGATCACGCACGGGTTCGACGACCAAGGCAGGAAGTTCGACGCGAGCGGGAACATGAACGACTGGTGGGCGGCGGAGGACGCGGAAGAGTTCGTGACGCGCGCGAGCGTCATGGTGAAGCAGGCGAACGACGCCGTCGTGCACACGCAGGACGAGGCGTGCGAGGAGAAGTCCATGCCGTTCTCGCTGACCAAGCCTGGGATACGAAGCGTCGCGACGAAAGCGTGCGCGTGTCGGAACGTGAACGGCGAGCTGACGCAGGGCGAGAACATCGCGGACCTCGGCGGGCTGCGATTGGCGCACCGCGCGTGGAAGACGTACGTCGGCGAGGGCGAGCACCCGTCCGCGGCGCCGGAAAACTTTCCCGAGGACTCCGCGATGCGGTTCTTCTACTCGTGGGCGACGGTGTGGCGGCAGAACATAACGCCCGCGCTCGCGGCGAAGTACATCGCGATCGATCCGCACGCGCCGCCGGAGGTTCGCGTCAACGGCACCGTGAGCAACATGCCGGAGTTCATCGCCGCGTTCGGCGTGAAAGAGGGCGACGGGCTCTATCGCGCGGACGACGAGCGCGTGGACATCTGGTGATTAGCGAGCGCGATACGATGCACGGATGAATATGATTGTAATACACGTAATAGCCAGGGCAAGCAAGAGTTGCGTACAGTACAGACGAGGGACCGACCCCCCAAAAAATCGAGCCGCGGCGGCGGGCGCCTTCTTCTTCAGCAGAGGTACCGACAGCTGTCGCACTTGATCTTGTCCCCCGCCTTGAGCGCGCGCAGCGGCGGCGGCCCGCCGCGCTTGTTCAGGTCAACCTTAAACACGCTCTCGAACGCCTTCAGCAGCGCGCTCTTGGACGTCGCCATCAGCGCCGCGTCCTCAAAGACTTCGCCGCCGCCGTC
This sequence comes from Micromonas pusilla CCMP1545, assembly GCF_000151265.4. Lineage (NCBI taxonomy): Eukaryota > Viridiplantae > Chlorophyta > Mamiellophyceae > Mamiellales > Mamiellaceae > Micromonas > Micromonas pusilla. The sequence continues at coordinate 261,945 of NW_003315885.1, forward strand.
GCCGCCGCCGCCGTAACTCCCCTCCTCCGTGCTCACGATCCCCTCCCTCTTCGCGAGCAGCTGCGCGATCGAACCGACCGGGCGATCGCCGATCCCGCACGGCACGATGGACGTGAAGTCGTTCAGATCCGGGCACACGTTGAACGCCATGCCGTGGTACGTGACCCACCGACGCGCGCGGACGCCGATGGCGGCCACCTTGTGCGGCTTCTCCGCGAGCGGCGTCGACGCGGCTTCCTTTTCTTGCGCGCCGCTCGGCGGGACGTTCGCCCACGCGCCGGTGAGCCCCTCGACCCTCCCGGGGTTCTCCACGCCGAGCTCTCGCATCGCTTTGATCGCGACTTCCTCTAACGATCGCATGTACCAGTGCAGATCCGTCTGGTGCTCGCGAAGGTTGAAGACCGGGTAGATGACGAGCTGTCCGGGGCCGTGATACGTCGCCTCGCCTCCGCGTTCGGTCCTGTGCACGGCGAACGGCGCGTTGACGTCCTCCGGGTCGAACTTGAGGTTATCCGAGGTGGAACCCGTCCCGAGCGTGACCACGGGCGGGTGCTGGACGAGGATGAGGCAGTCGCGGTCTTGGAAGATCGGCGGCGGGTCGCCTCGGCGTTTCGCCTCGGCGACTTCGTGCTCCGCGTTCTTCGGGTCGAGCGATCGTAACCGCGCGTCCACGAGCGTTTTCTGCCACTCCCACGCCTCGACGTACGGCGTCAAGGTGTCTGACATGTCGTAGAAGTCGATCGTCTTCGTGTCGACGTTCACGGCGTCGTTCGGCGCGGGGTCGTCGGACACGATGTTGTTCGACGCGTCGATCGCGGCGGCGGCTTTGGCGGCGACGGGTTTCTTCGCCGCGTCTCTTCGCCCTTTCCCCGCGATCTTCTTCGCGATCTTCTTGACGGTGGACTCCACGCCGCCGCCGCCCGGCACCTTCTTCGCGGCGGCGTCCTTCGCCATCCCCTTCACGATCGACGGGTCGTCCGGGCGCGCGATCTTCACCCGGTTCGGCCGCGGCGCCGCCCTGGACGCCTCGATCTCGCGTCGCAATTTCAGCGCCTGCGCCTCCGCGTCGGCGGCCATCTTCGCCATTTTCGCCATCGGCGCGAGCGCCTCGTCCACCTTGGCCCGCGCGTCCAGCTCTTCGAGCCTCTTCCGCTCCGCGATCGCCGCTTCTTCGAGCCTCTTCCGCTCCGCGATCGCCGCTCTCGCGACGCGGTCCTCCTCCTCCGCGGCGGCGATCCACGCCGCGGCTTGCGCGGCTTTCGCCTGCGCCGCGAGCGCTTCCTCGTGCGCGCGCTGCGCCGCCTCCGCCTGGAGCCTCGCCTCCTCCGCCTGCGCCGCCGCGGCGAGCGCCACCTCTTGTCTCGCCTTGGCCTCCGCGGCGATCATCAGCGACTTTTGCTCCGCGATGAGCTTGTCTTTCTCCTCCGCCGCGGCCGCGATGAGCTCCTGCTTGACGCGCTCGCGCTCCGCCTCGGCGAATCGCGCGCGCTCCACCTCGGCGACGGCGGCGGCTTCCGCCTGAAGCTTCTCGTGCTTCGCCGCCTCTCGCGCGGCGCTCGCGGCCGCCTTCTCCGCCGCCTTCTTCGCTTGCTCCGCGTGGAGCCGCGTCTTGACCCTGCGCGCCTCCGCGGCGAGCGCTTTCGCCTCGGCGACCGCCTCGTTCTGCTTCTCACGCTCGAGGACGTCCGCGTCCGCCATCGCCGCCTCCGCGGCTGCGATCGACGCCGCCTTGGCTTCGCGCCGCGCCACCTCCGCGGCGTACGCCTGCTCCAGCGCGAGGTTCTTCGCCTGGACGTACGCCTCCGTCTTCGCGTCGACGTCCGCGATCTCGCGCGCGACTCGCGCGGCGACCTCGTCGAGTGTCTCGACGCGGTACGCGTCGATCTCTTCGCCGTGCGCGTTGATCGTCGTGGGATGTTGGTCGCGTCGCTCGCCGAACGCGGCGAGCGCCTCCTGCTCGCTCGCGCCCGCCATCGCGATCGCCTCGCGCGCGTCGAAGAGCGCCTCGCGCGCGTCCGCGATGACCGCGTTGAGCTCCTCCGCGGGCGTCGTGAAGACGTGCCCGGTCGCGACGCGGCGAGAGACGTCGCGGGGCGCGCGGACGACGCGGACGACGGCGCGGCGGTTTTGTTGAATTCGCGGCGACGAAGCGTCCGCGCGCGTCGCGGCGCGCGCGCGCGTCCGTCGCGGCGGCGCGCGCGCGCGATCGCGCGACGCGAGCGCGTTCGTGATGATCGTCGATGTCGCGTGAGCCGACATGATGTGCGTCGTGGCGGAGCGCGCGTCGCAATGCCGAAGCGTCGGCGCGTCCGTCGCGTCATCATCTTGCCCTTTTTCCGCGGCCATGTCAGCGCATCTATCCACTCGAGATCTCGCGCCGGCCGCGGAAACGCGCGCGGGGTGCCGCGACTTCGCATCGATGAAAATTGACCGCGCTTCGCGGTCGACGATCCGCTCGCGAGCGCGGTCGAAAATCACCGGTCAACGCGTCGCCGAATCCGTAGGGGCAATTAGTCTCGGTCGATGACCTAGCTAGATTTCGGTTTCGCGTTTCGCGCGCGCGAGGAGACCGACCGTCGACGATCGTTTTCCCGCCTTCGCGGCGGAAAAAATTCAAACCGAACGCAGTTTTTTTCGCTTGTTAGGCGCGACTTTCGCGCCCTCCCCGATTGCCGCGCGGGCGAGCGCGGGGCGCGGCACAGACGAGCGCGCCGCGGACACGGCGAACGCGCGCGAGGAACCCTCGCGCACGTCGCGAGCGAACACCGCGCGCGCGAGGCGGCGCGCGACGCGCGAAGGCGAGCGAGCCGAGGACGCGCGCGCGCGCGGACGCGGGTCCTTCCGGGAGAAGAACGCAGCGAGTGCCAAGAAGCGCGCTCGGCGGGAAATCCGATCCGTTCCGATCCGAACGCGCGCGCGACCGGCGGCGTCGTCATGGCGAAGAGCCCGTGCGCGCTGTCATCCCCGGCCGCGGCGGACGCGGAGGTGATGCGCGGCGCGACGAACGCGCCGCGTCGCGTCTCCCCGCGCGGCATCGCGAGCGCGAGCGCGATCGCGAGCGCGGCGGCGGCGACGCTGCAGAGCCCGGGACGAGCGCGCGCGCGATCGTCATCGCTCGCGGCGACGCGTCAGCGCGTTACCGACGACGACGTCGACGCGAACGCGAACGCGAACGCGAACGCGAACGAGGTCGACGACGACGAGTCGGAGGAGGAGATGATCGCCCCGACGCAGGCGGCGCCGGCGTCGTTGCCGATGCCGCCCACGGAGGAGGACGGCGACGACGAGATCGACGCGACGACGACGACGACCGACGCCGCCGCCGCGCCGACCCAAACGATCGCGAAGCCCGCGAGCGAGCACGCCAGAGCGCTCGAGCAGCTCAGGCGAAAGATCGAGATCAAGCTCGACGTCGAGCTCGAGGACGGCTGGCGCGTGGCGTGGGAAGACGACGCGGGCAAGGAGGTGAAGACGTTTTACGACCCGGCGGCGCCGGGAAAGAAGCTCAGAGGCGACAAGGACGCCATCACGCACGTCAAGGCGAAGACGCTTCGCGCCGCCGCCGCGGAGGCGGAGGCGGCCGCCGCAAACGCCGCCGCCGCGGCCGCGGCGGCGCGCGCGAGAGCCGCGAAGGTGGCCGCGGACCTCGCCGAGCTCGAGGCGGAGGAGGAGTTCGAAGCCATCAAAGCCGCGGCGGAGGCGCAAACCGCCGCCGCGAAGAGAGCGCTCGAGGATAAGAAGAGGCTTCTGCGCGCGCAGGCGGCGGCGGCGGCGGCGGAGGCGTCGCAGGGGTCCACGCCCACGCTCGCGCTCCCGGCGCCGGCGGCGGAGATCGAACCGGCGCCGGCTCCGGCGCGGCTGCCGACGAAGCTCGCGGCGCTCCCCCCCGCGGAGGCGCACGATGAGCCCCCGACGCTGGATTCGCTCGACGAGGAGGAGGAGGAGGAGGAGGAGGAGGCCGCGGCGGACGACGACGACGCCGACGCGAAGACCGCGGCGTACCTGAAGGACCTCGCGAGGAACGTCCGCAAGAAGGCTGGGCTCGACATCGCCTCCGTCGGCTGGAAGGTTGAATACGACCACAGCGAGACCCCCGGGGTGAAGCCCAAGCTGCACATCTACTCGCCCGGGAGGAAGCACCGGTTCAAAGGCCCGTCCGCGCTGATCGAATACCTCTTGAAGCACCCCGAGGAGGCGGCCAAGTACGGCGTCGTCGAGCGCGGGCAATCGCCGCAAGGTAGCCCGGAAAACGCCGCGAGTCGAGCCGAGCGAGAGGCGGCGGCGTGGACCGAGCTCGACGCCAAAGTTCGAGAGGCGACGGGGAAGGGCCTCACCCCCGGGTGGGCGGTGAAGTGGGTGTCGACGTGCAGCGGCGGGCGGTCGGAGACGCGGAAGCGATTCTTCGGTCCCAACGGGAAGCGCTACAGCAGCGCCGCGCTCGTGGTGCAGCACTTCCGCGAGCTCGAAGAGGCGGGCGTGGACCCGAGCCTGGAGGAAAACGGCACGTACCTGCGACGGTCGAGAAGCGGGCAAATCTACGAGGACCCGAACGCGACGGAGACGGAGCAGCGCCGCGCCGGACGCGAGGAGGCGGCGCTGAGAGATCTCGCCGCGCGCGTCGAGGCGGACACCGGCGCGGCGCTGCCCGCGGACTGGAAAGTGCGCTGGATAAAGTCCAGCGATAACCCGACGGAGACGCGCAAACGGTTCATCTCCCCGGAGGGAGACAAGTTTTGCTCCCCGGGCGAGGTCGTGGACCACTTCAAGCTGAAGCTCGGACTCATCGACCGACTGCCGCGGCGCGACGCCCCCGCGGAGCGACGCAACCTCGCCGCGGTCTTCGCCGGCGCCGCGGACGACGGCGCGGACGACGACGACGCGCCGCGACGCAGCGCGCGCGCCGCGGAGAAGGCGGCGGTGGCGGAGCGCGAAGCTGAGAAAGAGGAGAGAAAAAAGGCGAGGGAGGAGCGGGACGCGAAAGTTAGAGCCGCCGCGAGGGAAAGGGAAGCCGCGTGCGCGAAAGCCGCGAGAGAGCGAGAGGCGGCGCGCGCGAGAGAGGCGGCGAATGCGGCGGCGCGCGCGAGAGAGCGCGCGCAGCGGGAGAGCGAGCGGAACCCTGAGCGGGCCGTCGTGCTCTCCACGCACACGCCCGCGCTCGCGCGGCGCGAGGCCAAGCCCCGCGTGCCCACGCCGCCCACGGGGCAGAGCGCTAAGGAACAAGAGGCGCTGAAGCAAGTCTACGCGCACGTGAAGGACGAGCTCGGGGTGACGCTGAACCGCGGCTGGAGCGTCGAGATCAAGACGAGGCAGACGGGGGAGACGGCGTTTCAGACGGATAAGTATTACATCGCGCCGGAGCCGCCGAAGAACGCGCCGGAGGCGTTCACGTCGCAGTTTGGCGGCAAAACGCGCTTCCGGTCGCGCGGAGAGGTTGTCGCGTACGCCAAGGCGCTGTTCGTCGACGCGTCCTCCTCGCGATCGACGAAGAAGAAGGCGCCGCGCGTCACGTTCGAGGACGGCGCGGGCGCGGGCGCCGCCGCCGGGACGAAGCGGAAGGCGGCGCCGGCGGCGGCGCCGGCGAAGGCGAAGGCGACGGCGACGGCGACGGCGACGGCGACGGCGACGGCGAGCCGGAAGAAGCGCGGCGGCGGCGGCGCGCCCGCGGCGAAGAAGCCGAAGAAGACCGCCGCGGCGGAGGAGGACTCCGAGGAAGACGCCGAGGAAGACTCCGAGGAAGACTCCGAGGACGCGTCTGAAGACTCCGAGGACGCGTCCGAAGACGACGACGGCGCGGTCCAAGTCGAGGGCATGCTTTCCATTCACGACGCCGCGAAGCTGAAGAACCGCGCGGCGGCCGTGGACCGCGCCAAGCTCACCCCGCAAAAAGCGAGGGCGCTCGAGGTGGAGGTTGAGTCCATCGTCGCCAACGCCAAGCTGAGCGCGAAGGACCTCGCGTTGGAGTACGAGCGCATCTCCGGGTTCGAGACGACGTGCGCGGACGCCAAGGAGCTGCGGGTGATGCTCCGGTCCGCCGCGGCGAACCTCTCGAGGGCGGCGCAGGCGCAGGCGGCAGAGCGGCGAAAAAGCGCGTCGAACGACCCCGCGTCGCCGGCGAAGCGCGCGGACGAGATCTCGCGGAAGCTCAAGCTCGGCGGCGGACGCGGCGGCGCGCTCGCCGCGGCGACGACCAACGCGGACGAGGTCATGCGCGCGGTGGACGGCCGTCGCGGGGACAAGCGCCGCCGCGGCGGCGGCGGCGACGACGACGACGATGACGACGACGACGACGACGACGACGGCGGCGACGACGGCCGCGGCATGCGCGTCCCGCGCACGCTCGGCAACGTCGCGATGCACCGGCGCGCGCCGGTGGCCATCAAGGAGGAGCCGACGTCTGACGACGAGTACGGCGATCTCCGCGTCCTCGGGACGCCGAGCGACGACGAGGCGGACGCGAACGACCCGGGCGCGGAGGAGTTCGCGGCGAGGACCGCGCACCTCGGCGGCTCGTGGACCGCCGGCGCGGGGGGTAACGGTAACGGTAACGGTAACGGTAACGGCTCGGGAGCGGGCGTTTCCCCCGCGGACGACGACGCGCCGTCCGCGCCCGGTCGCGGGCGCTTCGCCGTCGCGTCGCAGTGGGACCCCACGGATCCCGGGATGGTCACGCAGGCCAAGGCGGTGATGCACACGTCCGTCGCGCCCGGGGAGCTCAAGTGCCGCGAGAGAGAGCACAAGGAAGTCATGGCCGCGATCCACGCCGCGCTGAAGCACAGAAAGTCGTCCTCGATGTACGTCTGCGGGCTTCCGGGGACGGGGAAATCGCTCACCGTGGGCGAGGCGGAGAAGGCCGTGCGCCGATGGGGCGACGGCAGCGGCAGGGTCGGGAAGCTCGCGAAGAGCGAGCGGCCGATCGTGGCCGCGGTGAACTGCATGGCGCTCTCGGAGCCTCGGCACGTCTTCGCGAGGATCATCGAAGCCCTCGGCGGGGTGTCCCCCGCGGAGCTCGCGCGCGCGTCTGCCGACGCGGGGGGGAACCCGGAGAATTCGGACCTGAGCCAGCTCCCGGAGGTGGCCACGCTGCGAGCGCTCGTCACCGGCGACGGCGTGCACGGCGTGCACGGCGGCGGCGGGAAGCGATTTAAGGGTCGCGCCAACGACGCCGCGAAGCCCATGGTCGTCGTCCTCCTCGACGAGATGGACCAGCTCGCGAGCAAGGCGCAGAGCATACTGTACGAGCTCTTCGGCCTTCCCACGCTCCCCGGGTCGCGATGCGTCGTCGTCGGCGTCGCGAACAACATCAACCTCGTCGAGGTGACGCTCCCGAGGCTCAAGATGCGCGGGTGCGAGCCGGAGGTTGTGCGATTCGACGCGTACGACAAGGACCAGCTCAAGCTGTTGCTCGCGCAGAGGCTCGCGAAGCTGCCGTGGGAATGTTTCGAAGACGCCGGGCTCGAGCTGTGTTCCAGGAAGGTGGCGTCCGCGACCGGCGACATGCGCCGCGCGCTGAACATCTGCGCGGTCGCGGTGGATCTGTGCGCGCGCGAGGCGGCGGCGGCGGCGGCGGAGGCGGAGGCGGAGGCGGAGGGCGTCGCGACGGAGAAAACCCCCGCGGAGGCGGCGCGCGAGTCGAAACCGCTCGTGCGCATCTCGCACGTCGCGCGCGCCATCTCGCTGTCGTTCGCGTCGCCGGTCGTGGACACGATGCGATCGCTGCCGCAGCAACAGCAGATGGTGCTCTGCGCGGCGGTGCGTCTCTTTCGCGTCGGCGGCGGCGCGTCGCGGTCGAGAGAGACTAAGCTCGGCGAGCTGCACGATAAATACTCGTCTCTGTGCAAGGAAACCGCGATCAAGGGCATGAACAGCGGGCAGTTCAGCGAGGTGTGCGCCGTCCTCGCGGATCAGACGCTGTTACGGCTCGGTAAGGGCGCGGAAGACAGGCAGCGGAAGGTGAGCCTGGCCGTGCACGAGGACGACGTCACGTTCGCGTTGCAGGGGGTGAAGTTTTTCGAGCGGCTCATCGGGAACTGTCAGGTTGGGCGCCGCGACGCCGCGGCGACGAGGCAGGGGGGTTCAGGGCGGTGAGGGCGAGGCGTCGTGGGGTGGGGGGTGGGGGGGATGGATGTGTAAACCGTCATTGGGATGGCGTTACGTACGTGTACTACGATAGAATCCTTACGACTGCGATGCGACGCGAGGTGTTACAGTACGTTCACAAAAGAATCACGACTGCGCGGGACTGGGAACCTCTCGGACTCGCCGAGCGAGCTACGACGCGACTCCGTCCCCGCTCGCTTCGCTTAACACGCCGCCGCGCCGCGCCGCTCTCCATCGCCATGTCCGCTTCCGTCCCGTCGTGTCTGCCGCGCGCGATCGCCGCCCTGCGCGGCCGCGTCGCGCGCGTCCGCGCGCTCTCCTCTTCTTCGCCCGTCGCCGCCGCGCGCGCCGCCCTCTTCGCTCGCCCGGCGTCGACGCTCTCGACGACGTCGCCGACGACCGCGCCGCGCGCGCGCCGTCGTCGCGTCGTCGTCCGCGCTCGCCCGTCGGACAACGAGTGGAACGTCAGCGCCGCCGCCGCCGCCGCGGGAGGCGGCGACGGCCCGGGAAGAAGCGCGGACACCGCGGACGCGCGCGCGGAGCAGCTCGCGGACGACGCCGAAGAAGCTCCGAGGAAGAAGAAGCTCAGCGACCTGTCGAAATTTACTTCGGCGCCGGCGGCGGCAGCGAGCCCGGAGGAGAAGGCGCGCGTCGACCCGCAGCTCGCGGACGACTCCGAAGACGAGGACCAGGACGTCATCGCGGTGAGCTTCTCAAGCGCGGACGAGGACCCGGACGCGCTGCTGATCGTGGACGAGACCGCCGAGGACGCCGCCGCCGCCGCCGCGGAGGAGGCGGAGAGAGGAGGAGAAGCCGGAAAGCCGACGCCGCCGAGGGTGGGCGAAGAAGGTACGGCCGCGGCCAAGGAGGCGTCCGAGAGACGCGTCGCCGCGAACCGCGACCGACCGATCGTGGCGCGCGTCCTGGTAGAATACGGTGCGCGTCGAGTCGAGTCGATCGCGGCGGACGACGCGACGTGACGCGGCGTACCCGTAACGCGCGCGCTGACCCCGAGCGTTTCCCTCGTTCGTCTCGACCCCGACCCCTGCCGCAGGCTGGAAAGCGGAGCCGGACTACCAGGACCGATCGCCTTCCGCGTACTTTCGCGGCCAGACCGGGTACAGCAAGTTTTACCCTCCCGAGGCGAGGGATTACGTGTACGCGCGACATCTCATGGTCGCCGTAGACGGCACGAAAGAGAGCGAGCGCGCGGTCGAGTTTACCGTCGAGCACCTCTGCCGCAGCGGCGATCTTCTGCACCTCATGCACGTGTCGGTCGATACGCCGCCGCTGCCGACGTCCACCACGGGGGCGCCGAACATTATCGCGGGGCTTGAACCACAGATAGGGACCTCCCACCACGTCCACACGCCCGCGCCTCCGCGATCGAAATCGGAATCTTCGTCGTCGCGAGCGTCGTCGTCGGAACTCGAAGACCCGCGGCTTCCGTCGTCCGATCCCCTTCCTAAACGCGGGGAGAGTTACGACTGGCACGATTCCCCGCTTCGCGGCTGGAGTTCCACACCAAACGTGTGGAGCGACGTCTCGGACGCGGACGCGTCGCCCGCACCGCCGGAAGGCGGTCTGTGGGAGACGCGTCCGATGTACGACGACACCTGGGCGCCGAACTGGTTGCGACAGTCGCGAGTGCGTCGCCCGCTCGTCGTCGCCCGCGATGTTTGACGCGCGTTTCGCTCCTCCCCGTCCGTCGTAGGCGACCGTGACTGAACAGCTTCGACCTCGCAATGGACGTGAAAGCGCAGGAGGCGTTATGGGCCGCGGCGGTGCTCCAGAACGAGCAGATGCTGGACGGGATATACAAGAAGCTCAGAGCGCGTCACGGTGAGTGGACGTTCACTTCGCTCGGTTTCGATTTCGTTCGTGATACATTTTTGAAAGGCGTCAGAGGATGGTGCGGGGTTTCGCCGACCCTGACGAAAGGCGACATGGCGGACGCCGGGGACGAGATGACGCCGTTCCCGCAGCCGATCGAGCTCGACTGCGTGTTCGACACGACGTGGCTGCCCGTCGCGGAGGAGGTCAAGAACATCGCGGAACGACGCGGCGTGAAACTGCTGATCGTCGCGCATCACCCGAAGAAGATTTGGGAACAGTGGCTCGCGGGGTCCGTCTCCAAGTACCTCATCGACGAGGCGACGATGCCCGTGGTCGTCGTGCACGGATGACGCGAGCGATGACGCGACGAAGAGAGATGCGAGAGTAACGTACGATGTACGGCGAGATGTGAACGAAACGAAACGTGAAACGCGCAAACTGAAAAATTTCAATCGCCGAAAGAAACGTCGGAGACGATTCGCTCGCCTCGGGAATCTCGACGCTCGTCTCGTAACGTTCTCCGCTGAAGCGTTTCTTTCACACGAGAATCTCGCGGGTGTATCTCCACGCCTCGGACCACACCGGCTGGCACATGTCGATGGGGATCTTCCCTTGCTTATTCTTGATCGTCTTGTCCGCGCCGTTTTGCAAGAGCAGGTTGACGATCTCGACGTTGCCGCGCATCGCCGCCCAATGCAACGCGGTGTTGTCGCCGATGTCGAGCGCGTCCACCTCCGCGCCCTGCTCGATGAGAAACTTGCAGCACTGGTAGTGGCCGTTGTTCGCCGCGCGCGCGAGGGGAGTGTCCTTCATGAGGCCGGCCTGCTGAAGGTCCGCGCCCTGCGGGAGGGAGAGGGGAAGGGGAAGGCGAAGGCGGGCGGTCACGGCGGTCGGTCGCGGCGGCTTGGGCGAATTCGTTCGCTCGGTCGCGTCGGTCGATCGCGCGCACCTCGTTGATGAGGAGCTCGCACACCGCGGTGTGCCCGTTCCCCGCGGCGAGGAGCATCGGCGGGTCGCCGCAGTGGTCGGACTCGTCCAGCGGCGCGCCCTCGGCGATGTGCTCCTTCACCCAGTCGTGGTAGCCGTCGACGCAGTCGCGCCAGATGTTGGACTTCTCCGGGATGAACCGGCCGGTCTGCGGGGACGGGGACGGGGACGGGGCGGGGATGTCACTCGCGATGGATTCGATGTCGCGGCGCGCGAGGAGGGCGGCGGCGGCGACGACGACGACGACGCGCGCGCGCGCGCGCGCGATTCGATCGACGCGGCGGAGACGACGCGTCGTGTTCGGAGGTCGCGCGACGCGCGACGGAAAGGATGATCAAGGATCGTTTCGACGTCGCCGTCGTCGTCGTCGTTCGTCGCGGGAGTCGAACGGGCGACGACGCGCGATCCTCGCGCGTCGTCCGCGCGGAGCGAGCGACGCGCGCGCACCACGAGATCGAACGGCATCGTGCGATCGTTTCGGGGAGGCTGCGAGGTCGCGGGAGCGGTGACGCGCGCGACGTGCGGCGCGTTGTGCGCGCGCGTCGTCGTCGTCGTCGTCGCGACGAGGGCGGAAAACGCTCGTCGCGCGTCCGAGCAGAAGTCGAAGCGTCGAAGCGATTTTTAGTTCCGCGCGCGGCGCGGCGACGCTTCGGTCAGATCGAACGCGATGTCAACCCTACTAGGCCTCGTCAGTCTGGTCCGCGCCGCGCACGCGACGCGATGGCGGGCATCTTGCGCCACGTCGCGCGGCGATCTCTCCGCGCGCTGACGCGCGAACAGCGCGCCGCGCCGTCGTTCGCGATGCTCGCCTCCGCGCGCGCGATGGCGGCGGACGCCGGGAAGAAGCCCAAGCCCAAGCCCGCGCCGACCGTCGCGCCGTTCGCGTACCAGGAGCTCTTCGAGCCCGCGTCGCCGAAGGACGTGCCGTGGCGGAAGATCACGAGCGCGCATGTCAGCATAGAGAAGGCGTTCGACGGGAAGGACGTCCTCGTGGTCGAGCCCGAGGCGCTTCGGGTCCTCGCCGCGGAGGGCATGAAGGACATCGCGCACCTGCTCCGCCCGGGGCACCTTCAACAGCTGGCTAACATCCTGAAGGATCCGGAGGCGTCCGAGAACGACCGCTTCGTCGCGCTCGAGCTCCTCAAGAACGCGAACGTCGCCGCGGGGATGGTCCTCCCGGGGTGCCAGGACACCGGCACCGCGATCGTCATGGGCAAGCGCGGCGTCCGCGTGATGACGCGCGGCGACGATGAGGCGCATCTCAGCAGGGGCGTCTACGACGTCTACGTGAGCCGGAATCTGAGGTACTCTCAAGTCGCGCCCGTCTCCATGTACGAAGAGAAGAACACCGGGAGCAACCTCCCGGCGCAGATCGACCTGATCGCGACGGACGGGGACGAGTACCACTTCCAGTTCATGGCGAAAGGCGGCGGCAGCGCGAACAAGACGTTCCTGTACCAAGAGACCAAGGCGCTCCTGAACGAGACGCGAATGATGGAGTTTCTAGAGGAGAAGATCAAGACGTTGGGAACCGCGGCGTGCCCGCCGTATCATCTCGCGCTCGTCGTCGGCGGCCTCAGCGCGGAGCAGTGCCTGAAGACGGTGAAGCTGGCGAGCGCGAGGTACTACGACAACTTGCACGCGGAGGGGAACGCGCACGGGCGGGCGTTTCGGGACGCGGAGTTGGAGAAGAAGGTTCACGCGTTGACTCAGGCGCGTTCTTCTTTACACTGGTCCCCATACGACCCCGTTGGCGTGGTGAACGCCGATCCTTAAGGTTTTTTCCCGGCGCGTCTCTCCGCCCGCCCCTCGCTTTCAATCCCGACACACCTCGATGCCTTTCAACTCCATCTGACGCCTTTCAACTCCACCCCGACGTTCGCTCGTACGGAACGGCCCGCAGCGAATGGGCATCGGCGCGCAGTTCGGCGGGAAATACTTCGTCCACGACGTGCGCGTGATTCGCCTCCCGCGGCACGGCGCGTCGTGCCCCGTCGGCCTGGGCGTCTCGTGCAGCGCGGACCGGCAGGTCCTCGGGAAGATCACGAGAGACGGCGTCTTCCTGGAACAGCTCGAGACGGATCCGTCCAAGTACCTCCCCGACGTCACGGAGTCGCACCTCGACGCGGAGACGCCCGTTGTGAAGATCGATCTCAACGCGCCGATGGCGTCGATTCGCGAGACCTTGAGCGCGTGCTCCGTGTCCACGCGTCTGTCGTTGACCGGCCCGCTGATCGTCGCGAGGGACATCGCGCACGCGAAGATTAAGGAGAAACTCGACGCCGGCGAGGAGATGCCGGCGTACATGAAGAACCACGCGGTGTATTACGCGGGGCCGGCGAAAACCCCGGAATTTATGGCGTCCGGGTCGTTCGGGCCGACGACCGCCGGAAGGATGGACTCGTACGTGGAAACGTTCCAAGCGAACGGCGGGTCTCTGGTCATGCTCGCGAAAGGGAACAGAAGCGCGCAAGTCACGCGCGCGTGTAAGAAGCACGGAGGATTTTATCTCGGCAGCATCGGCGGCCCCGCCGCGATCTTAGCGCAGAATAACATAAAGAAGGTGGAGGTTTTGGAGTACCCCGAGCTCGGGATGGAGGCGGTGTGGAAGATTGAGGTCGAGGACTTTCCCGCGTTCGTCATCGTCGACGACAAAGGGAACGATTTCTTCAAGAAGTGGCAGAGTTGAAGTAAAAAGGTTCGATCTAAACTACTGCGCTTCGTCTCCGTGGACGACGCGCACGAGAGACCAGTCCACCTCCACGCCGCCGTCGCTCTTCTCCTCGGCGTACGCGATCACTCTACCGCGCGAGGAGACGGAGACGGCACCGCCTCCTTCGTCGTTGCCGTCGTCGTCGCCGCCGCCGCCGTCCGAGCCGCCGTAAAACGCCGCCTCGCGCGGGATCATGTCGAGCGGCGCGCCCTCCGCGTCGCCATCCGCGCGCTCGAACCCCCCCGCGGTCTCCACCAACGCGCGCACCTCCTCCGCGTCCTTCACGATCGATCCCACCTTCGAGACGTCGTCGACGCACCGCGTCACGAGCATCGACGCCGCGCCGCCGCGGCACGTCAGGAGCAGCTCGGACGCGCGCGGCTGAGGGTCGTTCCATCGTTCAAAGCGACGTCGGGGTGGAGTTGAAAGGCGTCAGTAGGAGTTGAACGGCGTCGCGGGCGAGGATCGAAAGCGAACGGTGGGCGAAGAGTGACGCCGGGGAAAATCCTCAAGGAACGGCGTTCACAACGCGAACGCGGTCGTATGCGGACTAGACTAGTGTATAGAACGCGCCTGTCCCCACGACGGCGCGAGGCAGTGCACGCCGACGCGTTCGCACGCCGCCTCCGCGATGGAGAGCGATCGGAGGTCGTGGCAGTGCCCGGCCACGACGCCCTGGAGCGCCGGGAACGCCGCGCGCAGCTGCTTCAGCGCCGCCGCGAGCGACGCCACGATCGCGGCCTCGTCGAACCGTTTCCGGTCGGTCGTCGCGGGCGTATACGCGGGCACGCCGCGCGACCACGAAGGTATCCCGGTCGCCTCCGAGAACGCCGCGGCGGCGGCGCGCAGCCCGCGGATCCGTTCGCGGCGTCCGCGCGCGTCCGCGTCCGCGTCGTCGTCGTCGTCGTCTGGAATACGAAACGGCACGATGACCGAACACAGCCGGCGCTGCAGCAGCGCGGTGTGAAACGACGTCGCGCTGCCGTGCCCGGAGGAATAAATCAGCGCGTGCGTCGGCGGCGGCGGCGGCGGAAGATGAAAAGTCAACCGTCGCGCCTCCACCGGCGCGTGCGACGGCCGCGCGTTTGCCCTGGCGTCCTCCTCCGCGATGCGCTCCAAGTCGCGCGCGCCGATGTGCTCGCACATCGCGACCGCCTCCGCGAGCTTGCCGCCGCCGAGACCCAACCGCCGCGCCACCTTTTGCAACGCGACGTGGAACCGGCTGCCGTACTGCGCCGCGCATTTTTTCCGCGTCCACAGCTCCGCGGGCACCGACAACGGCGCTCTGCTCAGCGCGACGCGCAGCACGCGCTTCTCCGCGCCGCCGGGAAGAAGCTTCAGCCTCGACGGGATCTCGAGCGCGGCGTGCGGCGCGACGTACGCGGACAAGAACGGCGCGTGCCCGGACAGCCCGTGCGATACACACACCGCGTGATCGCGTTGTAAATCCCTCCGATGCAGCGACCGCAACCCGGACGCGGACATCTCGTCGATGTCGCGCGTCGGCCGCTGCGCGTGTCGCGCGTACCCGGCGAGGAGCTCCTCACTGCCGCCGCCGGCGAGGACGCCCGCGCAGTTCGCGCTTCGCGCGGCGTCGCACGCGAAGTACGTCGTCAACGCGACGCCGGCTTTGGGTCGTTTTATACGAGCGCATGTCGGGGTGGAGTTCAAAGGCGTCAGACGGAGTTGAAAGGCGTCGAGGCCGGGGATTGAAAGCGAGGGGTAGGCGGAGAGACACGCCGGGAAAAGTCCTTGAGGATCGGCGTTCACCACGCCGACGCGGTCGTATGGGGACCAGTGTGACATAGAACGCGCCTTTGACGACGTCCAAACTCGTCACCGCGGGGGTCAACGCGCGCAACGCCGCGATGACGTCCGCGATGGAGCGCACCTCGCGCTCGATCAACTTTACCCCGAGCGCGGCCGCGCCGATTCGCGCGGGCGCGACGTCGGACGCCTCCGCGGTGCCGCCGGTCGGGGCCCAGCACGCGACGCACGCGACCACCGGAACGCGTAATCTGACGCAGCACGCGAGGAGCGCGGTGGAGTCGACGCCGCCGCTGTAGAGGACGCCCATGGGGTGCTCGGCGGTGACGCGCGAGCGCTCCGCGGCGTCGGCGACCGCGGCGAGGAGGCCGCTCGCGAGGCGCGCGGCCGCGGCGGCCATCCCGGCGTCGTCCGGGTCGGAGCCGGAGGCGGCGGTTTCGTCGGCGACGGCGACGGCGAAGCGCGGCGGCGGCTCGAGCGGCGGCGGAAGCAGCGGGATCAGATCGCCGCCGTCGTCCACCGCGGCGGTCGGCGCGAGTGAGAGCGCGTTTCCGCCGCGACCACCGCGTTCGACGCGCGCGACGTGCCGCGGGTGGTGCGACGACCATCCGTCGCGCGAGGACGACGGCCAGTCGCCGCCGGGCGCGTTCGCGAAGATCCATCCGTCGTCGTCGTCGTCGTGACTGGTTCCCATACGACCGCGTTCGCGTGGTGAACGCCGTTCCTTAAGGACTTCGTCGTCGTCGTCGTCGTCGTCGTCGTCGTCCCCGAAACGACGCGTCATGAGCGGCTCTCTTCCGAGTGCGTCCGTCCTCGCGGCGACGACGCCCGTGGCGTCGTCCCTGGCTAACATGAAGAACGCCCCGCCCGCGTTCGGCGTCGACGCGAGCGCGGACGCGAGCGACGACGACGACGACGACGACGACGACATCGCGTCCGCGAGCGCGCGATGGACGTCCTCCCACGCGAGGCCGTCCACGTGCCCGCGGCACACGAGCGTGAGCGCGTCGCCGCCGCGTTCGCCGCGCGCGGGCAGCTCGTAACGCGGCGCGTACCCGCGGACGAGACGCGCGCCGTCGTCGGCCGCGCCGTCGTCGTCGTCGCGGAATTTCGGCACCCTCCCGCCGTCCTTCTCCCCGTCGCCCTCGCCTCCGCCGCCGCCTCCGCCGCGCGACCACGCGACGACGCGCACGCGCCCGTCGCCGTTCACGACCACGGACTCGTCCCATCGCAGCGCGTGAACGCCCATCGCGCCGCGCGCGCCGCGCGGAGCCGTGCGGCGCGCGAGGGACGATGACGACAGCTGGCGGGACGAGAGCAGTGAGCGTGAGGGTTTCGTGAACAGAAGTGAGATCGGCAGATCTGGCTCGCAGTTAACAACGCGCGCCTCCGCGCGTCCGCTCGTCCCCACCCACCGAGATGGCGGTCCCGATGAACAGCGACGAGGACGACGCCTCCGCGATGAAGGCGCTCGCGAAGGAGCACGACCTCTCGATCCGCGGCGCGATCGCGACGAAGCCGCCGTTCTCGTACATGCGCGCCTTCTTCGACGCGATGATGGATCCACACGACGCCGACGCCAACCCGCGCGGATATATCAACCTCGCGGTCGCGCAGAACCACCTCACGATCGAGCCCGTGCAGTATCGCCTCCGGCAGTCGTTCGTGGACGCGCCGCTCCCAGACAGCGCGTGCGGGTACGATAACATGCGCGGCAGCGAGCGCCTTCGCGTCGCGATCGCGAAGCACGAGACGCGCATGTTCGGCGGCGACGTCAGCCCCGAACAGCTGTGCGTCAGCGCGGGCGCGGGCGCCGTCATCGACAACTTGTTCATGGCCATCGCGTCCGAGGGAGACGGCGTGCTGATCCCCGCGCCGTACTACCCCGCGTTCGATAACGACCTGAGGGTGAGGAACGGCGTGCGCGCGATCGCGGTGCACGGCGACGACGCGGCGTCGTTGCCGACGCCGTCGCAGCTCGCCGACGCCGCCGAGGCGGCGGAGGCGAAGGGCGTGAGAATCAGGGCGCTGCTGATCACGAACCCGTCGAACCCGTTGGGGGTCGTGTACACGCAAGCGGACCTCGCGGAGAGGATCACGTGGGCGCTGACGCACGACCTGCACTGCGTCGTGGACGAGGTCTACGCGAGCTCGGTGTTCAACTTTGATCGGAAGACGCGGCCGGATAAAAAGTTTGCCTTTTTCTCCGCGTTAAACCTGGAAAAGTCCGGATGCCTCGCCGTGCCCTCCGCGAAGTGCAAGACGTACCTGCACCACGTCTACGGCATGAGCAAAGACTTCTGCGCGAGCGGGTACAGGATCGGGGTGCTGCGCACGAGGAACGAGGGCGTGTTGCGCGCGATGGACAACGTCGGATACTTTTGCGCCGTCCCCGGGCCGATGCAACACGCCGTCGCGGAGATGTTAGGTGTGTTCTGTGACTCGCGTTTTGTTTTTCACCCACCGCGCGGTTTCAACGTTTGATCGCTCCCCCTTTCAACTGACCGATCATGGAATCGCCCTCAGAGGACGAGGAGTGGGTGGACACGTTCATCGCGCACAACGCGGTGGCGCTGGCGGAGTCGCACAAGGTGTTAACGGACGCGCTGAAGGCGTTTAACGTGCCGGTCGTTCACGCGATCGCGGGGATGTTCGTGTGGATCGATCTGAGCGGGTGGTTGAAGGCGCCGACGTGGGAGGAGGAGCGCAGGCTGTGGACGGCGGCGACGGAGGATCCGCGGTGTAAGCTCGTGATGACGCCGGGGAGGGACTGCAAGTGTAAGACCCCGGGGTGTTTCAGGCTGTGTTTCGCGGCGGTGCCCCCGAAGACGCTCGAGGTGGCCGCGGCGAGGCTCAAGGCGCTTCTCGAGGCGTACGAGTGACGACGACGAGAGGAGCCGCGTCGACAGCAACGGATGTTATAAACGTAACCTTAACTTATTACTACACCTGTGACGGTACCCGGCGGCGATCGATCGCTCGCTCACTCCCCGAATCGACTCTTGCGGACGTACCCCACGCGCGTCTCCGCCTCGCGCTCGACGATCTTCCTCTTCCCCGGCGTCAGCGCGTTCATCGGCGCCGAGATCACGCGCCCCGCTCCGTCCCTCGACGCGCCCGCCTCCCTCAGCAGTCGCTCCGACGCCGCCGCGGTCATCTTCTTCGCGCTCAGCGCCTCCGGGCCGTTCCGTACGAGCGATGATATCGGGGTGGAGTTGAAAGGCGTCAGTTGGAGTTGAAAGGCGTCGAGGTGTGTCGGGATTGAAAGCGGGGGACCCTGGGCGGAGAGAGAACACGGCAAAAGTCCTTAAGGATCGGCGTTCACCACGGCGACGGGGTCGTATGGGAACCAGTGTATAGAACGCGCCTCCGTCATCCACGGCTTGTGGCTCGCCGCCCTCGCGTCCGCCTTGGCCCTGCGCTCCGCGTCCGACACGCACGCCATCACGTCCTCGACGCGCCACGTCCGCGCGCGCGCGTCGTCGTCGGCGAGATAACGCCTCGCGAGCGTCAGTTTCCGTCGCGTCATCGCGTACCCCGCGAACGCGTCGTCCTTCGACACCTGACGCGCGTAGCCGCTGAGGGTCGTTCCATACAAAAACAGTTCTCCGGTCAGTTGAAAAGGGACGCTATCAAATGTTGAAACCGAGCGATGGGTGAAAAACTTTTGTATAGAACGCACCTGAGGTACCCCGCGGCGACGAACCTCCCGAACGCGTTCTTCCCTATCGCCGCGCACGAGTCGCCGTGGACGCGCACGACGTGCACGGCGTCGTCGTGCCATCGCATCTCGCCGCGGTCGCCGTCGTCGAGCTGCCACCCCTTCCCGATCACGACGCTCGGCTCGTGGTGAACATCGTGGAACCGAAGCGCGTCCGCGATGGACGGCGGGTCGTGCCGCACGCCCCACACCTGCGGCGACGAGGCGACGACTACGCGTGAGGAAGAGGAAGCGCGCGCGTCGGAGGACGGAGGACGACGCGAGGCGAGGCGACGCGAGGAGGAGGCGGGCGCGGCGCGGCGCGGCGGGGCGGGGGCGTCGCGCGTCGTCCTCCATCGCGTCGTCGCACCTTGAACTTCGGCGCGGTGCGCTTCGCGAAGTCCGCGTCCGGGGGCTGCGCCGCGCGCGTCGCGTCCGAGGCGCTCACGCCGACCCAGGTCCCCTCGTAAACGCTGCTCGACGGGCGGTCGCCGGGGACGGGGTCGTCGCGGTACGTGTAGTCGCCGCGCCACACGAAGAGCGTGTCTCGCCACGACATCGCGGCGCCGCGCGAGCGACAGCGCGCGTCGTGGTATGATGCCGTCTCGGCGACGCATTACTGTTTTGTTGATGTGCGGATCGCGCGAAATGTCCGACCCGTCGGTGGGAGTATTTTCCTATGGGCAATTAGTGAGAAGTACACGTACGCGCGTGCGAGTCGTTTCCGGTGACCGTTGTTGCTTTTGAACGACGCGACGAGCGACCGACGTCGACGCCTCTCTCCGCACTCGAGCGCGCGCACGATGGCGCCCGCGACCGCCGCGGTCGAGATCGACCCTCGGCTCCTCCGTCAGCTCGAGGACGAGTACGAGTCGCTGAAGAACGACCGGACGGGTGCGATGCCTCGTCCAAACGCGCGCGTCGTCGCCCTCCGTCGCCGTTCAAACGCGCGGCCGCGATGTGTGGCTGGTCGCCCCCGGCGCGACGCGGCGCGATTCTGAATCTGAACCCGACCTCCCTCTCGCGCGCCCGCCCCGCCCTCTCCCTCGCCGCAGGCCCGCCCGTGGACTTCGCGAAATGGATCCGCGGACGCCTCAAAGAAGCCAAGCACGCGGGCCTCATCCGCGTCGCGCGCGCGGCGCCGATATCCCACGCGCTGCAGGCCGCGGACGCGACGCGCGCGAGCGGCATGGCGCCTTCGAGCCGCCCGCCCGGGTACGACCCGGACAAGTACGTCCGCGTCGGCGGGAAGATCTCGAGAGCGAAGACCGCGTCGCGGTCGCTCGGCGGCGGCGGCGACGCGCGCCCGGGACGCGCGGGGAAGGCGTCGTCGCGCGCGAGGACGGAGAAGACGATCGCGGCGGCGACGGACGCGAAGCTCGTGCCGTCGTACGTGCCGCTCATCTTCAAACCTGGGCCCGCGCCGAAAAAGACGAAAGCCGAGGCGTTCATGGAGCGCAACGCGCCGTCCCCAGCGCCGCCGCCGCCGCCGCCGCCCGCGCCGCCCGCGGACGCGGCGCTGCCGAACGCCACGCATCATCACGTCCTCGCGCCCGCGGAGGCGGCCAGGGCGCGCGGCGTCGCCGCGTCCATGGAGATGCACGGCGGAACGCGCGTCTCGCCCGTCGTCGAATCCATCGACGACGACGCGCTCTTCGCGGGGCCCGGCGCGTCCTCGTCCTCAGGCGCCGCGCTGCCGTGGTTCATGAACCGCCCGAGCGCGTACGTCGCGGGCGGGTCTCTGAAGCAGCGGGAACAGCCGGTCGTGAGAGGCGACGGCCGCGTCGACGCGGATGTCGTCCAGGACGCGCTCCGAAAGTCGTGCGACGTCCCGCCGCCGCCGGAGAGAACGGGCGAAAGGGGCGTGTCGAGAGAGACGAGCGCGGGCGTCGGCGAGGCGGCGCGACGGATCGCGCGCGCGACCGCGCTCGCGAGAGAAGACTTCGGGCGCGCGGCGCGCCTTGTGGACGACGACCCGGTGACGCTCGCGGAGAAGCAGCGCGCGCTGGACAGGGCGCTGAAGAAGCAGAAGATTTTGACGGAGAAGAACAAGGCGCGTTCTTTCTCACACTGGTCCCCATCCGACCGCGTTCGCGTGGTGAACGCGATTCCTTAAGGACTTTCTCTCCCGGCGTTTCTCTCCGCCCATCATCCCTCGGTTTCAATACCCGACGCGCCTCGACGCCTTTCAACTCCACCCCTGACGCCTTTCAACTCCACCCCGACGTTCGTCGCTTTGAAGGCGCTGGAGGAGACGCTCCACGTGCAGGCGCAGCGCGCGGCGGAGCAAGAGAAGAGAGTGTTGGCGGCGAGGAAGAAGGCCGCGGCGGCGGCGCGCGACGTCGAGATCTTGCGCACGAGTGGGGAGAGCGCGATGCGTAAGAGTCGCGAGGGGCGCGGCGCGGGCGCGGGCGCGACGCCGCCGGCGAAGCCGACGAGGGTGGATTCGCCGAGCACGCTGCGCGAAGCCGCGGCGAAATTTCTCTCCGACGTCGTCCTCGACGGACCGTCCGGCCTGCGTAAGATCAGCGCTTTCGGGCACACGCCGGTGAAGCCGAAAGGGCCGACGTTCCTGGAGCGCATGGCGAGGAGGGAGCAGGAAGTCGCCGCGAAGCGCGCGGCGCAGGCGGCGCGCCGGGCGATGCGAGACGAGGCGCGAGGGAGGAAAAAACCAGAGTGGAACGACAGCTGCGCGGACGTCGGCGTCTGGGCGCCGCCGCCGGCGGCGGCGGCGCGCCCCAAGTCTGCCGCGTCCGCGACCGCGCACCATAAACGCGCGCGACCGCGTCCGTCGAAGCTCCGTCAGCCGAGGCTGAATAAGCCCAAGCTGAACAAGGACGGTCGGATCAAGGCGCTGGACCCGCCGCGGTGGAAGACGCCGCCGTCGAAGGAGAAGAAGCCGCCGCGCGGGGGGCGCGACCGGCCAATCAGCGCGCGCCACGTCGGTATTACACCCACGTCAGCGTTCGAAGAGACGATCAACGACGCGACGCTGCGGATGCTCGACGCGGAGGTGACGAGGCTGTCGAAGCGGTTCGGCGCGAACGACGGCGACGGCGCGGCGGCGGCGACGACGTACCGACCGCCGGCGAAGACGAAAGCGCCGCCGCCGCCGCGCGCCAAGTCCGCGTCGTCCGCGGCGAACGCGCGGCCAATTGACGGCGGCGACCCGAAGGACGAGATCGCGGCGATGCGGCGGCAGCTGGACGAGATCGTCGCGCACCTGCGGCTTCAGCGCATCGCGGACGACGACGGCGGCGGCGGCGGCGGCGGTCCGACGTCGTCGCGCGCCCCGGGCGGCGCGCGGCGCGACGGCTCCGGCGCGTCGACGCGCGCGTCCGCGGCGTTCTCGGACGCCGGAGGCCGCTTCGCTAGGGACGTCGACGCGTCGACGACGTCCTTCGGATCGTCTCTCGACGTTACCCGCGCGTTGGAGGCGCTGCGTCGCGCCGAGGCGAGCGAAGTCGAGATGCGCGCGCGGTGGGGGCTCTTCTCGCCGACGCATCCCGCGCCCGCCGCCGGCGACGGCGACGACGAACTCGCGTCGCTGCGGTACGACGCGGAGGCGGGCGCGAGGGCGCTCGAGAGCGAGTTCGCGACCGCGGCGGAGCGCGCCGCGGAGCTGGTGTCCAGGTCGCTCGCGGAGGCGGCGGTGGAGACGATCGATGCCGCCGCGGATGAAGATTTCGTCGCGCGCGTGTGGGAGGCGCGCAACCAGTACGTGAAGTGGCAGGCGATGAGTGATAACGCCGCGGCGGGAGGCGTTACGGGTCCGGGCGGCGAAATCGAGGTCGTGTCCCCGGAGTTTACCCCCGTGGACGTGAACGAGGAGGTGGCGGAGCGTCTGTTGAACGGATTGGTACGCGACGTCGCGAGGGAGCTCGACGGCGCGTGCGAGGACGCGACGGGCCGCGTTCTCGCCGCGGAGTTCGGCGCGGGCGCGAGGGAGGACGAGGATACGGTCGCCGGCGCGCTGTTGATGGACGACGCGTACGAGGAGGCTGTCGCGCGGGCGTATTGATCGAGTAAGACGACCTCTCTTTAGCACGCGAGACTCATCAAAAAATACTTCGCCCTCTTCTCGACCGATTCTCGTCCCCGAGGCTCGCTCGCTTGACCGGCGAAGTCGAACGCGCGCGCTCGCGCGTTTGATCGGTCGCCGCTGCGCTGGCGAGCGACGACGCGAGGAAAAAACCCGGCGCGGTCGTCACTCCGGGCGCGCAGGACCGGAGGTGGCACGATGTCCGTCTCCTTCATGGAGGCGCTCGACACGCTCAAGAGCATGTTCCCCGAGCTCGACACGGTGACGATCCGCGACGCGCTCGAGGCGAAGGGCGGACACATGGAGTCCGCGGTCGAGGACTTGCTGCAGATATCGCGTAAACAACGCGGGGTCGGTGGCGGGATGGGCGGGGGCGGGGGGTTCGGCGGCGACGACGGCGGACGGAGCGGCGGGGGGTACGGCGGCGGGTCGGGTGGGATGGGCGGCGGCGGCGGTGGATCCTTCAGGTGCGCGCGATGACCTCGAACCCGCGTCTCCGGGCGCCCTCCGCGGCCGGGATTTCCTCCGCCGTCCTGTCCTCAGCGGGAAACCCTCCATGGTATCGGCGCCACCTTTTTTGTCGGAGATCGACCGACGGCGACGACCGATCCGATCGACCAGACAGACCCCGCCCCTCGATCGCGCCGCGCGCTGAACGCATCTGACCGTCCACCCCCTCCCCCCGCGCGCATCCATCCATCCCTCCCTCCCTCCTCTCGCAGCGGCGGTTCAGGCGGCGGCGACTACTACCGCAACGCGCCCCCGCCGCGTCGCGACGACTCCATCTGGGGCTGGCTCACGGGCGAATCCGACGACGACGGCGGCGCCGCCGGATACTCCTCCAACTACGCCGGCAACCCGAACGACGACACGCTGACGTGGCTCGCAAACTCCGCGAACTACTACGCCGCGGAGATGGCGCGGAACGTCAAGTCCGTCACCGACGCGATCGCGGAGGAGCTGCTGGGACCGGCGGAGGACGAGGAAGGGGAAGAGATCGAGGAGGAGGACGCGTCGGTGCGAGGCACGGGCGAGGTGGTCGCGGGCGGCGCGGTGGGGAACAAAGGCCGAAGGAAGAAGAAGAAGGAGGAGCCGAAGCCGAAGCCGAAGCCGAAGAAGAAGACGCTCGAGGAGGAGGAGGATGACGAGGACGACGTCATCGGCGGGGTGTTGAATCTGTTGGGGTTGGAGGATGACGAGGAGGACGAGCCGTACGTGCGACGCGATTGCAAGAAGGACAAGTGATCTATCTACAGAGCCGAGGAGGAGGGCGGGATAGATAGCCCCGAGGGGAGGCCTTGGATCGCGATATCGTCGCGTCGCGTCGCGTCGCGTCGACGACTTTCTTTTGAGATGAATAACGATTCTTTTAGAGATGCTTCCGTCGCCCGCGCCTCCTCCTCGACGATGATTCGTTCATTCCCGTTCGCGACGCTCTATCAGTCGTCGCGAAATAATCTGATGTGCGTCGTCGCTCGTTGCATTGCGACGCGCGCGCGACATGGCACCCGCGACCGTCGTCAGGCGGTCGAGCCGCGCGGGCGCGGGCGCGCGCGCGCGATCGCCGTCGCCGTCGCCGACGCCGACGCCGACGCGCCGCCGCGGAGGGAACCCCCCGCCGCCTCCTCCTCCTCCTCCCGCGCGTCGACCAAAGTCGAAGCGCGCGTCGTCGTCGTCGTCGTCGTCGTCGTCGTCCGCCTCCTCGCGGACGTTCTTCCTCCGCGTCTTCGCGGTCCTCGCGCTCGCGCGCGTCGCGAGCGCGCTCTTCAACCTCGTGCACGACTGCGACGAGACGTTCAACTTTTGGGAGCCGCTGCACTACCTCCTCTACGGCGCCGGGCTGCAGACGTGGGAGCACTCGCCGCGATACGCGCTGCGATCGGCCCTCTACCTGGGCGCGCATCGCGTCGTCGCGACGCCGTTCGCCGCCATTCTCGGGGATGTCGATCACCGCCGCGTCTTCGTCTTCTACGCCACGCGCGTCGTCCTCGGCCTCGCGTCCGCGCTCGTCGACGCGCACCTGTGCGCGGCGACGCGTCGCGCCGCGGTCGCGGGAGGCGAAACGGACGCGCGGATCGCGCGCGTTCTCGCCGCGCTCCTCGCCTTCTCCGCCGGGCCGTTCGTCGCGTCGACCGCGTTTCTGCCGTCGTCGTTCGCGGGCGCGTGCGTCGCGTTCGCGGCCGCGTCCGCGCTCGACGGCGCGCACGGACGCGCGTGCGTCGCGTGCTCGCTCGCGGTGACGCTCGGCTGGCCGTTCGCGGGCGTCGCGGCGCTGTCGTTCGGCCTCGTCGCGTGGCGCGAGATTGGATTCGCCAAGACGTTCGTCGCCGCCGTCGCGCCGGCGGCGATGGTCGCGACGGCGTCTCGCGCGGCGGACTCCACCTTTTACGGCAAACCGACGTGGAGCGTCATGAACATCGTGCGGTACAACGTCTTCACCGGCGGCGGTAACGGCGCGGAGCTGTACGGCACGGAGCCGTGGTGGTACTACGCGCGAACGCTCGTCAACGCGTTCTCTGTTGCGGCGCCGCTGTCGCTCGTCACGCCCGCGTGCGCGCTCGCCGCGGCGATCGTCGGAGGACGCGGCGCGTCGGCGACGGCGACGGCGACGACGCGAGCGAGGGTCAAGATCTTGACGAGGGCGTACGCGCCGTTCCCCATCGCGCTCGCGTTCTTCTCCGCGCTGCCGCACAAGGAGGAGCGGTTCATGTACGTGGCGCACGCGCCGCTGCTGGTCGGCGCGGCGACGGCGGCGTGCTGCGTCGGGGACGTCGCCGGATACGCCGCGAGGCGAGCGTTCGCGTTCGCGTTCGCGTTGGCGCGCGGCGGGCGCGGGCGCGGGCGCGGGCGCGGGCTTTTGCGATTCGAAGCGCTCGCGCGCGATGGCGCGACGCTCGCGATCGTGATTTTCGTCGCCGCGGCGGGGGTCGCGCGGGTCGTCGCGCTGAGGGTCGCGTACGGCGCGCCGATGCGCGCCTACGCGGAGCTTCCGCGAGTCGCGACGAACGGAACGTCGCGCGCCGCGGGAGAAAAAGTCGGCGTCTGCGTCGCAGGCGAGTGGCATCGGTTCCCGTCGTCGTTCCACCTCCCGTCGCGCGCGCACGAGCTCAGGTTCCTCCCGAGCGGGTTCGACGGCGCGCTCCCGGTGCCGTTCGCGCGAGCGCACGGCGGCCCCGCGCACGAGCCGCCGGGGCTCAACGACAGGAACGAGTACGACGCGGCGTCGAGAGTCCAAGGCGGGGTTAACGGCGGCGCGTGCGACTTTCTCGTGGACGTCTCCACGGACCCGATCGCGCGACGACGCGAGCGCGAGGAGGGTGCCGAGGAGGGTGCCGAGGAGGGCGCCGAGGATCCGTGGGAGCTGTGGAGGGAATACGCGTTCCTGGACGCCGCGAAGTCGCCGGCGGCGACGCGCGCGTTTTACGTCCCTTACTTTTCCGCGCGCTACAACGTCTTCGGGACCTATCGCGTGTGGCGCCGCAGGTAGTACGAAAGCACGTGCTCGAGGACGTCATATTTGGCCGGAAGGGCTGCGTAGTACAAGTACTTTAGTACAGTACCTTCGTACGAAAGTACGAAAGTACTTCTGTACCAAGGTACGCGCACAGTAGTCCTAGCGCGCACGGTTGTCGCATTAGATGCTATGCCAGACTCTAGCTAGTAGTCAAGGTACGGCGCGCGGTCGCGCGCGTCGTCGCGTCACAAGATACCGTTCCACTCGAACTCGAAATCCTCCAGGAACCGCGTCATCGTGTCGTGCCGCACCATCGCCCTTCGGTACCCGCTCGCCGTCTTCATCATCCCCGCGAGCTTCAAGAGCTTCTCGTGGAAGTGATTGATCGTCGTGTTGACGCGCGCGCCAGCTCCCGCCCCGGCTTTAAACCCTTTCGAAGAGCCCCCCTGGCCGCCGTGCGCGGCGTCCGCGACGTACCTCTCGCGCGTCAGGTCGTCGCCCTCGCGCGGCGAAATCCCCGGGTCGTGCATCGGCGACCCGCGCGCGCCGCCGTAGGAAAACGTCCGAGCGATGCCGATCGCGCCCATCGCGTCTAACCGGTCCGCGTCTTGCACGCAGCCGCACAACACGCGCAGGCTCGCGCTTCTGGCGTACGCGCCGTGCTTCTCCTCCCACTCGGCGTCCGCGAGCTCTTTCTTGCGCTTCTCCGAGAGCGGCGCCGCGCCGTCGCCGGCGCCGGCTGATTCGCTCTTGAGTTCGTTTTTGAAGCCGACGCGAGCGACGATCAGCACGATCGCGTCGACGTACCAGTTCACGTCCTCCCACAGCGAGTATCGCATCGAGTTCGCTTGAAGCCACGATCTAACGGCCAGGGCGCCGGCGTTTTCGGACCCGCTGTACTTGTAGTCCCTCACGTCGTGAAGCAACGCGGCGACTTCGACGATCTCCAACGCGACGTCCTCGGTGACCCCTTCCTCTCTCGCGAGCGTCAACGCCAACACCCTGACCCTGTGGACGTGCCACCAGTCGTGCGACGGGTCGTTCCTGGACATCTCTCTCTTCACCCACGCTTCCACTTTGTTTACGATGTCGTCGCGCTCGGGCGTGTTCGCCGCGCCCGGCGCGCGATGGGACGCGGCGGCGTCCGGCGGCTGCGGCGGCGGCGGCGGCGGCGGAGTTGAAGTCGACGTCGAAGTCGACGTCGACGCGACGGGAGGAGGCGCCACGGGGGCGGGAGGCGCGGCGGCCGGCACGGACCCGCGCGCCGCCATCGTCGCCTCGTACTTCGCCACGAGCTCGTCGCGCTCGAAGACGTTGGAGACGTCCACGCCCGCGTCGCGGAGCGCCTTCTTCATCTCGCCGACGGACGGCGCCGTCCGCGCCGCGGGCGGATGCGGGGAGTCGCGCGTCGCCGGCGTCGGCGTCGGCGTCGGCGCCGGCGCCGGCGCCGGAGGCGGCGCCGCCGGCGGCGGCGCCGGACGCTGCGGCGCCGCGTGCGACGTGAAGAAGAAGGGGTCCAACTCCGGCGCGGACGGTTTCGGCGCGTTCGACGGCGGCGGCGGCGTCCGCGCGCCGGGCGTCAACAGCGGCGTCCCCAGTTGCGGAGTGGGATCCGACGGTTGCGGTCGCCGCCCCTCCGCGTCGCTTCGGCTGCGACGGATGCCCTCCGCGAGCGAAACCTCCTCGATCTTCGCCGCGATCGAGTCCGCGGCGCTCGAGGACGCGGCCATGACGGCTGCCTCGACGCGAGAGACGCGCGACGACGACGCCGACGGGAATGGAAGACCCTCGGAAGACTCGACGACTGATCGGGTCAACTTCTGTTCGTGTGCGCTACTCGCGGAGTAAAGAATTTTAATGATTGTCTTCTACCGGGGCGCCGCCGTCACCGCCCTTTGTTCATCGGGTACGCGTACTCCGGCGGCGGCGGCCCGTTCACCATCTTATCCACCCCGCCCAACCCGAACGGCGTGTCCATGCCCTCCCCTCGGAGGTGCATCCGCAGAAGCGCTCGATCCACCGCGTCTACGACGTCGTCCACCTCTTGCATCGCGCCGTCGCCCACCTCGCCGCACGCGAGCGTCTTCTCGATCGGCTCCAGAATCTCGATCGCGGGGTTCCGATACCGCCCCTCCGGCGGGCGCATGTTACACAACGCCGCGAGCGTGTTGAGGTGCTTCGTCGTGAACGGCGACTCGTACATCCACGTGTTCATCGCCGGCGCGACGATCACGCGTTTGCGCTCATCCGTGAAGTCCCAACATCGAAACACGCACGCGACGAGGTTGTCGCTCAAGCCGTTCGCCATCTTCGCGAGCGTGTTCGCGCTCAACGGCGCGACGAGGAAGACGTCCGCCCACCGCCGTAACTCCACGTGGAGCACCGGGTCGCCTTTGCCGCTCCATCGACGCCACTCGTCGTCGTCGCCGTGCACGTCGGCGGGGTCGAGCGGAAGATCCGCGGCGTCGAAAAAACGCGCCGCGCTCGAGGTGTAGCACGCCTTGACCGCGAACCCTTTCGCCCTGAGCTTCGTCACCATCTCGACCGCCTTGATCGACGCGACGGACCCGGTGAACGCGACGAGGACGTTCCGCGTCGGCGCCGCCGCCGCGCCGTCGCCCTCCCCCGCCTCGATCTCTCTCTTGCTCCTCTCCTCGCTCCGCGTCGTCCATCCGTTCGACCGCATCGCCCTTCCCTCGCCCTCGCCGTCGCTCGCCATCGACCTCGACCTCGACCTCGACCTTCCGCGCGCGCGCGCTCCGCTCCCCCGCCGCTCGCCTCCCCTCCCCTCGCCTCGCCTCACCCCTTGAACTGCCCGTTCGTCGTCGCGTGCCCGTACTTCTCCACGCGCCTGCGGAGTCGGTCCTGCTGCGCCTTCGCCTTGGCGTGGTTCGCGCGGAACTTGAAGAGCTTCTGCTTCTTCAGGCAATCGTCCAGCGCCCACTTCTGCTCGTTGCACGCGCCCCACGCGCGCGCCCACGGGTTGTCTCTGTGGCACCGCTTGAGCGCGATGACGACGTCTTTACACAGCGGGTGGTTCTCGAGCGTCAGCGGAGGGTGCATCCCGCGCGACGAGAGACTGAGGGCCGCGCGCGCGGCGGTCGCGGGTCTTGAGGCTGACGACGACGCTCTGACTTTCGCCGCGGGCGTTCGTCCACGTGTCGCTGTCGTCCCGGCGGGCGCATCGCTCGCGTCGCGTCGTCCGCCGGCGACGGTCGCGCACTCCGCGCGGCACGCCGCACGACCCGCCCTCCGCGACCGCGTCCGCGCCGCCGCGTCCGCTCGCTCCCGCGCCGCCGCGTCCGCTCGCCGCTCGCCCGCGTCCGCGCCCGCGCCGCGCGCCCGCCGGCCGCGCGCGTCGCGTCGCGTTATCCCTCGGACGAGCGGCGCGTCCGCGCGCGATCGATGGCTCCGCTCGCTCTCCTCCCCGCGGGCGCCGCCGCGTGCGCGCGCGCGACGCGACGACTCTTCTCCTCCTCGCGCCGCGGCTCGTCCGCGTCCGCGAGCCTCGTCCGCGGCGGCCGCGGCCGCGCGTTCGTCGCCGCGCCGCGCGCGCGCGCGGTGAAGGAGCCGGAGACGGCGTCCGCGTCCTCAAACGCGTCTTCCGCGCCCGCGACATCATCCTCCGAGTCGACGTCCTCCCCGCCGCTCGCGTGGCGCGCGGCGATCGACTTCAAGAAGATCCGCGACAACGCGGAGGCGACGCAGACGAACGCGAACAACCGCGCCGCGAGCGTCGACGTCTCCGCGGTCGTCGCCGCGTACGAGGCGTACCAGACCCTCAAGGGCACGGTGGACGAGCTCCGCGAGCGAAGAAACGTAAACGCGAAGAGCATGAAGGGCAAGATGGACAAGGAGAAGCGCGACGCGCTCATCGAGGAAGGCAAGGCGCTGAAGGACGAGCTCGCGGGGTTGGAGCAGGAGCTCGGCGCGCTCGAGACGACGATGCAGATCGAGGGGCAGAAGATCCCGAACGACACGCACCCGGACGTGCCGATCGGCGGGGAAGAGGTTGCGGCGCTCCGGAGAGAGGTGGGCGCGAAGCGCGACTTCAGGTGCGTTCTATACACTGGTCCCCATACGACCCCGTTCGCGTGGTGAACGTCATTCCTTAAGGACTTTGCCCGGCGCGTCTCTCCGCCCATCCCTCGCGTTCAATCCCCGCCCTCGACGCCTTTGAACTCCACCTGACGCCTTTGAACTCCACCCCGACATTCGCTCGTATGGAACGACCCTCAGCTTCGCCGTCGCGAACCACGTTGACGTCGGCGAACGGCTCGGGATGTTCGACTTCGAGACCGGCGGGAAGGTGTGCGGGTCGCGGTTCGTGTACCTCACCGGCGCGGGCGCGATGCTCGAGCTCGCGCTGATCAACTGGGCGATGCAGAAGGTCGTCGCGAAGGGGTTCAAGCCGATGGTCGTCCCGGATTTGGTGCGACAGTCCACGATGGAAAAGTGCGGGTTCCAACCCAGGGCGGAGAACACGCAGGTGTACTCGATACAGGACAGCGAGCTGTGCCTCGCGGGCACCGCGGAGATCCTGCTCGGCGGCGTGTACATGGACGAGGCGCTCGAGGAGAAGCAGCTCCCGATCAAGATGGCGGCGTTCTCGCACTGTTTCCGAACCGAGGTGCGTTCTATCTCACACTGGTCCCCATACGACATCGTCGGCGTGGTGAACGCCGATCCTTGAGGACTTTACTTCCCGGCGCATCTCTCCGCCCACCCCTCGGTTTCAATCCCGACACACCTCGACGCCTTTCAACTCCGCTTCTGACGCCTTTCAACTCCACCCCGACGTTCGCTCGTATGGAACGACCCCGAGGCTGGCGCCGCCGGCGCGGCGACGCGAGGGATGTACCGCCTGCACCAGTTCTCCAAGGTGGAGATGTTCGTCGTCTCCACCCCGGAGCAGAGCGACGCGATCCACGACGAGCTCATCGCGATCGAGGAGGAGATGTACGACGAGCTCGGGTTCCACTTCAAGGTGTTGGACATGTCCAGCGAGGACCTCGGAGCGCCGGCGTACCGCAAGTTTGACATCGAGGCGTGGATGCCCGCGCTCGAGCGCTACGGAGAGATCTCCAGCGCGAGCAACTGCACGGACTACCAAGCGCGGCGGCTGAACATCAAGTACCGCCCGAATCCGGTGGACGGGAAGAAGCAGCCGTTGACGCACTGTCACACGTTGAACGCGACGGCGTGCGCGGTGCCGAGGATGATCATCACCATCTTGGAGAACTTTCAGGCGCGTTCCATGTCGCACTGGTCCCCGTACGACCGCGTCGGCGCGGTGCACGCCGTTGCTCGAGGACTTTTCTTCCCGGCGTATGCTTCTCTCCGCCCATCACCCCTCGCTTTCAATCCCGACACACCTCGACGCCTTTCAGCTCCGCTTCTGACGCCTATGAATTCCACCCCGACGTCGCTTTGAACGATGGACCCTCGACCCTCAGGAGGAGGACGGGAGCGTGCGCGTCCCGGAGCCGCTGCAGCCGTTCATGGGGGGGCTGAAGGTGCTCACGCCGGAAGACGTCGCCGCGAAGAAGTAGCCCGGGATGGGGCGACGCGATGGATGGCGTCGCGGAGGTTATTTTATTCAGATCGCGTCATCGCGTTCATTCGTTACATCATACTCTATGTAGGGCTAGGGCTAGCCCTAGCCCTATGTGTTCTTCCGTACTGTTGCTCATTTTATTCAGAATTCAGATCGCGTCATCGCGTCATCGCGTCCACGTACACGTCGTGTTCGTACTCGTTTCGCTGTCGTCAGTTTTTCTTCATCTCATTTATTCGCTGTCGCTGTCGCAGAGATCGATGCACGTCTGTCCCGCTCCCGCAGTAGTCGCGTTGTCGGACAAACGGAATACCGTAGGGCGGTGGGGAGTACCGGTTCGATGTTCCCAGATGAGGGAAGATTTCGATTTCTCCTTGTACTTTCTGACGCACTTCGAATCTCGGAAATTCTTGAATGCCGTGAGGTTCACGAACCCGCGTTCCTCCATGCGGTCGTAAACCTCCTTGAGTGTCATCCACCTCCCCCGATTCTCCGTCAGGATCGCTTCGAGCTCGTCATTCAACGTCGTCACAGCCCCCCAACGTTTCTCCGCACTTTTCTTCCCGTGCGCGACGTTTTGCGCCCGCTGGCGCTCCAGGCGCTCCAGCTTGGCACGGTCGGGCTCCGTCAGCGTGTCCGCCTCAGAGAGCCGCTTGTCCTCCGCGGCCTTAGCCTTCCCGCCTTTCTTCCCGCCGCGGCTGCGCGCGTCCCGCTGGCGCTCCAGCTTGGCACGGTCGGGCTCCGTCAGCGTGTCCGCCTCAGAGAGCCGCTTGTACTCCGCGGCATTAGCCTTCCCGCCTTTCTTCCCGCGCGCGACGTTTTGCGCCCGCTGGCGCTCCAGCTTGGCACGGTCGGGCTCCGTCAGCGTGTCCGCCTCAGAGAGCCGCTTGTACTCCGCGGCCTTAGCCTTCCCGCCGCGGCTGCGCGCGTCCCGCTGGCGCTCCAGCTTGGCACGGTCGGGCTCCGTCAGCGTGTCCGCCTCAGAGAGCGGCTTGTACTCCGCGCCGGTAGTCGCACCTCCCCGTGCCGCGCACGCGCGCAGGTACGTGAGCTCCTCCGCGTCTTCGTCGCTGATCGTGCCGTTCTCCGCCTCCTCCTGCAGCCGCCGCCACTTCTCGCGGGTCATCTGACCACCGAGGTGGCCGCACGCGAGCAGGTACGTGAGCTCCTCCGCGTCTTCGTCGCTGATCGTGCCGTTCTCCGCCTCCTCCTGCAGCCGCCGCCACTTCTCGCGGGTCATCTGACCACCGAGGTGGCCGCACGCGCGCAGGTACGTGAGCTCCTCCGCGTCTTCGTCGCTGATCGTGCCGTTCTCCGCCTCCTCCTGCAGCCGCCGCCACTTCTCCTTCGTGGTTCGCCCTCCCCGTGCCGCGCACTCGCGCAGGTACGCGAGGTAGTCCCTGTCTTTCATCCCGATAGTCCCCGCCTCCTCATCCGCCAAGAGCTGCCGCCACTTCTCGCGGGTCATCTGACCACCGAGGTGGCCGCACGCGAGCAGGTACGTGAGCTCCTCCGCGTCTTCGTCGCTGATCGTGCCGTTCTCCGCCTCCTCCTGCAGCCGCCGCCACTTCTCCTTCGTGGTTCGCCCTCCCCGAACGCACGGCACCGTCCACTCCGCGCCGTCGCCGTCGACCGTGACGCGTCGTCCCGCCGCCGCCGGGTCCACATTGTGCAGACAGAAAAGGCTGTCGCACATGTCGATGGGCGGCCTTCGAGCGATGGCCCGCTCGAAGTTGGCGCACGCGAGGAGAGAGGCGTAGATGCGCACGGCGTCCCAGAACCTCGAGTTCGGCCCACACAGGGTCGAGCCCGGATGCAGGTCAAAGTACACGAAGAACGGGAGCAGCCCTTTCCTCACCGCGAGGTGACCACCCCACGGGGTGGCAGAACTCTCCGGGACCGCCTGCGCCAGAACCGGGTCGAAGCCGAGCGCGACGTAGAAGTGGGGTGGAAAAGCCACCAGGTCCACGTCG
Organism: Micromonas pusilla CCMP1545; assembly: GCF_000151265.4. NCBI lineage: Eukaryota > Viridiplantae > Chlorophyta > Mamiellophyceae > Mamiellales > Mamiellaceae > Micromonas > Micromonas pusilla. The sequence goes on from NW_003315885.1 coordinate 296,071, forward strand.
TTGAGCTCGAAGTAGCGGACGGCGCCGCGGACGTTGTCCGCGCCGCGAACGCGAAGCACGTCGACGTGTTCGTTTTCGCGGATCGCGACGCCGTACGTCGCGGGCGCGAACGCGTTGATGAGGAAGTTGTACCGCTTGGGTACAGCCAGCGACCCGTCGGGCTTGAGGAGCTCAGGCTCATCAGCTCGGGTGGTGTGCCCGGGCACGGCGTTGATGGTCCGTGGCGGCGGCGGACGCGCGTCCTCCGCCGTCTCGGCGGTGACGCCGTGCACCGTCCTGCGAAAGAGGAAAAGCGCCGTCAGCGTCGAGTACGCGAGAGGGGGGAGAGGAAGGTCATCGCGCTCGCCGGAGAAGGGAAGGGAAATGAAGTTCACGTACGCTGAGAACATCATGGAGACTTGCTGCGTAAAGCATGGCTCGTCGTGCTTACGAGCCATGTGCCTCCACGAGGTGGGCGCCAACCGCTCCATCGCGTCCGCCGAATTAACCATCAACGCGTCGGACTGCCTCTGCCAGGACGAGACGTCCACCTCGCGCGCGCCGTTCTCCTGGCGCAAGGAAGCGCCCGGGTCGGAGTTGACACATTGGAGGTGTCCATTCCGCAGCATTTGCCCCTTTCCTGCTCAGCTCGTCCGCGGCATCGTTCATCGGCGGCGTTGGCTTTCCCTCCCTGATCATGGAGAGCCGCTCGCGCACAGCTTGATCCAACCCCTCATAAGCCTTCCCTTCCTCCTTGACGAGGGCGCACAGGGCGCGCGCGAGCGCGTCGACATGGGGGTCCTCTCGAGGCTCGAAGCAGAGGGGCGAGTCCGGCGAGGAGGGGCGCGGGGGTCGTTCGGGTCCCCCATCGACGCGGACCTTGTGGAGGCGGCGGGGCAGATCTGCCCTCGCGCTCTCGTCGGGCGTGGCGACGGACGCGCGCGTCTGCTTGGCGTCGCCGCGCTCGCGCGTGTGCGTCGCGTCGCCCGTGTCCTTCCGCGATACCTTCGGCATCTGGCGCGTCGCGTCCGAGGTGCGCGCGCCAGACAATGCAACAGTGCCACGATTTGCGCGATTGGGGTGCACACATTGGGGTGCACACATTTTTTTTTTTAATCAAGTGGCGGCGACGGCGGCGGCGTCGTCATTCCGGGAATCAACGACGGCACCCTTCACGGCGGCGACACCGTGTTCTACCTCGGCGCGCACGACGACGCGAAGGAGACGCACAGGGTGAAACCCGTCTGCGGTACGTCGTTGATGTTCAGGCACGGCGCCGCGTGCGCGCCGCACGCGTCCGAGGCGGTGGCGACGACGGACGGACGGACGGACGGACGGACGCGCTGGACGGGCGGAGAGGAGAGGTCGTCTCGTTATTGTAATTCATCGAGGAGACGGGGTAATACCTTACGAGCGCGCGCGTACCAATCACGCTTTGTGTTAAGTATTATTACGCGCGAGCACGCGGCCGTCTTTCGCCGTTGGTTCTGTTCTGTTCTGTCGCCGCTCACTTGCTCTTCTTCCAGTTGTCGATCCAAGCCTGCGCGTCCGCCGCGCGACCCTCCGGCGTGCTCAAATCCGCGTCGGATCCCTTCCACGCGTCGATCCACTGCTGCGCGTCCTTCGCGTTGCCCGCGGCGTCGCTCTTGCTCGCGGATTTCGCGCCGCCGCTGGACGACGACCCGCCGGACGCCTCCTTCGGCCCGCGCGACGCGGCGGCGGCGGCGAGCGCGCCGATGGCGACCACCGCGGCGAGCGCGCCTGAGGGCCGTTCAATACGAGCGAACGTCGGGGTGGAGTTGAAAGGCGTCAGAAGCGGAGTTGAAAGGCGTCGAGGTGTGTCGGGATTGAAACCGAGGGGTGGGTCGTGTGGGGACCAGTGTATGGGACGCGCCCGAGGACGACGCGTCGGCGTCCGACTTCTTGTTGCTCTTCTTCGCGGCCGCGGCCGCCGGCGCCTTCTTCGCGGCGGGCGCCGGCGCCGCGGACTTGGACGCGGCCTTGACCGCGGGCGCCGAGCCTTTGCCCGCGGCCATGCGCGCTTTCAGGGCCGCGGTTTCCGTGCCGTCGAAGCGGTTTTCTTTTTTGCGCTCTGGCTCGACCTTGCCGTAGAGATCTGCCGCGGAGAGCGGCGCGGCGGAGGACGCCGCGAGCGCGGCGTCGGCGGCGGAGATGGCGAGCGCGATGGAGGCCGCGGTCGCGGCGGCGAGTTTCGCGGTCTTGTTCTCGCCGGAGGCGGTGACCTGGACGGAACCGGGACGACGACGGCGACTGGTGAGATTCCGTTTCCACGTTTCGGGGGAGGAAAAAACACGGGAGAGGAATGGATGTCACCCGAGTCGGGTCTATCCGATCACGGCGGAGGCGTCCCCGGGGTATCGAGCGCGCGCGTCGCGATCGACGCACCTTGCAGACGGCGGCGGCGCGGCGCTGCGACGCGAGGGAGGAAGGGAAGGGAGAGAGGCGATACGTCAGCGCGGAGCGCGCGCGACGGGGGCTGGAGACGAGCGCGCGCGTCGGTGCCAATAAAACCGCGCCAGCTCGGACGATCGGTTCGCGGTCGACGCCGCGGCGCGGCGACCCGCCGCGGCGCCGCGGCGCGTCGCGCGAGACGCCGCGCGTCGGCGGCGTCCGCCGAGGCGATGCGAGGCACTCGCGGGGCGACGCGCGCGACGCTCGAGTCGCGGCGCGACCGAAACCCGAGCGCGAGGCGTCGTCCGCGCGAGTGTTACCGAGAAGCGGGGGCGGGCGGGGGGGGTTCGATTCGATCCTATCGCGCGAATCGATCGATGTGACCCCGATCGATCGATCGGCGCGACGACGCACCGCGGCGACGGGCTTGGCGGGCGCGACGCGCGCGCCGGCGAAGGAGCTGGTGGAGATCATGGCGGCCATTTCGATGGTGCGACGTGCGCTGCGGTTGCGTGCGGGTATGCGTCCGGCGCGGCAGCGGTCGCGGGTAAAACCTCGCCAGATATGATGACTCGTCCTTCGTCGCGAGAAGTTATGCGGGCTCTTCTGCGACCAGGCGGCAGAGATCTGGCGCACGATGGGAGGTCGCGCCCCGCCTCCCGCGGCGAAGGAAGGCGGCCGCGGCGGCGGCCGCGGCCGCGGAGGCCGCGGCGGAGGCCGCGGCGGCGGCCGCTGCAGGCGCGGCAGGGGCGACGACCAGCCGCACAACGCCGCGGCCGCCGCCGCGGCGAAGCTCGCCGCGGAGGCGGAGCGAGAGCGCGTCGCCGCCGAGGCCGAGGCGCGACGGCGGCGACTCGAGGAGGAAGCGCGCGCCGTCGCCGCCGCGGAGAAGGCGGCGAGGGACGAGGCGGACGCGAGACGCGCCGCGGAGGAGCTCGTCGCCCTGCGAGCGACGCGCGCGAGCCTCCGCGCGGCGAACCTCGACCCGCGGCGCCCGGACGCGTCCGCGCTCAAGACGCGCGACGCGTCCATCAAGCGCAACACCGCGCTCACGAAGAAGCTCCTGAAGATCTCCGAGGACGCGCGAGCGTCCATCCTGGACGACCTGCGCAAGACCAACATTTCCAAGTACGTCACCGACGCGGTCGCCGCGATCGCGGAGGCGAAGATCAGGGCGGGGGACGTGCACGCCGTCGTCGCCGTCGCGTCGGAGCTGCATCAGACGTACGCGGACGTCTCCGCGGCGCTCGCGGAGGCGCTGCCGAGGTACGTGTGCCCGGGCGCGAAGGCGTTCGCGCCGAGCGCCGCCGCCGCGCTCGCCGCCGCGAAGGCTGCCGCGGCCAGAGGCGAGGACGACGGCGAGCGCGACGGGAAGGAAGCGCCGAGCCCGCTGCAGCGGCGGCTGAAGCTGCGGACGCTCGCGGAGCTCGTGCTCGTCGGCGTGGTGCCGTCGGCGGGACCGGCGTATAAGTGCGTGCGAGAGCTGAGCAAGGAGAGGTGGGAGAAGGATCCGGAGGGGTTCGCGCACGCGCTGAGCGCGTTCGGGATGTTCGCGAAGGCGTTCGGGGAGGAGTTCTTGGGGATCGCGCCCGATCGCGGGAAGAAGAAGGCGTCGACGTCCGCGGAGGATGAAAACGGAAACGGAAACGGAAACGGAAACGGAAACGGAAACGAAGCGGCCGCGTCGACGGAGGAAGACGCGCCGGACGTGGGTTGGTTCCGTCTGTCCGCGGAGCAGCAAAACGCGTTCGCGACCGTGTTCCGAACGTTCTACGTCTACGCCGGCGACGTCCTCGTCGAGCAGCACGTCGCGTTGGGCGCGCTCGAGCGAGAGAACGCCAGGGCGTTGGAGAGAACGGGCGAGATCACCGAGGCTGCCACCGCGGCGTACGCGGAGCTGAAGAAGACGTACGAGACGCTCACGAAGGGCGTGAACGCGTTGTCCGAGGCGCTGCGGGTGCCGATGCCGGCGCTGCCCGCGATGGAGGCGAAGGAGAAGGAGTCGCAAGGGAAGGTGGCGCTTCAACGCGGCGTCGACGGCGCGGACGGGTCCGGGGGGGTGAACTGGGACGACGAGGAGTCGAAGCTGTTCTACGAGGATCTCCCGGACTTGAGGGCGATCGTTCCCGCGGCGCTGTTGCCGCGAGAGGTGGCGAGCGTCGACGGCGGCGGCGGCGGCGGCGAAGGGGACGCCGCCGCGAGCGCGAGCGGAGCCGCCGCCGCCGCCGCGGATGGATTCGTGAGCGAAAAACGTAAGGCGGACGACGCCGCGGAGGACGCCGCCGCGGGCGCGCAGCACGCCGCGAAAGTCGACGCCTTACTCCTTCGACTCCCGAAGTGCGTCCTGAAGGCTGAGGCGGACGCGTTCTCGCTGGATTTCTGTTACGTCAACGCGACGCCGTCGGCGCGAAGACGGCTGGTGTACGAACTCGTGTCCGTGCCGCGGTCGGAGACGCAGCGGTTGCCGTTCTACGCGCGCATCGCCGCGACGTTGTCTCAGGTGTTCACGAAAGACGTCGGCGCGCCGATCGCGGCCGCGCTGGAGGAGGAGTTCGCGTACCTGAAGCAGAAGAGGGACCAAGGGAGCTGCGAGAACCGGTTAAAAAACGCGCGGTTCTTGGGCGAGTGCGTCAAGTTCAGGTGCGTCTCCGTCAAACGTGTTTCACCCATCGCCCGGTTTCAACGTTGATCGCACCTCCTTTCAACTGACCGATGATCATCTTTGTATGGAACGTCCCTCAGGCTCGTGTCGTCGCAGGTGGCGTTCAAGTGCCTGAAGAGCCTTCTAGAGGACTTCTCGCACCACAACGTCGAGGTGACGTGCGCGCTGCTGGAGAGCTGCGGGCGGTATTTAGTCAAGTCGCCGGACACGGCGCAGAGAGCGAGCGCGATGCTGGACATCTTCACGCGGTTAAAGTCGGCGAAGAATTTAGACGCTCGGACGACGCGACTCGCCGATAGCGCGTACAACGCGTGTCGTCCGCCGGAGGTGGTCGCGAAGCGCGGGAAAATCCGCCCGCCCGTGCATGAGTACGTCCGACACTTGGTGTTCATCGTGCTGAAACCTGGGACGGAAACCGTCGTCGTCAGGCAGTTACGGAAGTTAAACTGGAGCGAGCACGAGAGCTACGTCCTCAAGTGTCTGCTGAAGACGCACCGAGGCCGGCACGCCAACGCGTCTCTCGTCGCGACGGTGATCACGACGATCGGGAAGACGCGCCAGGCGAGCTTAGTCAAGTTCGTCGACGCCGTGCTCGAAGACGTTCGATTTGGCCTCGAGATGAACAAGCCGTGGATGCATCAGAGGCGCGTCGCGACGATTCGGTTGCTCGGCGAACTGTACAACCGCGGCGCGGTGACGTCGCCGATTATTTTCAACACGCAGTACCTGCTCGTCTCGTTCGGGCACGACGACGGTCCGTCGGGCTCGGGCGCTGGTGGCGGTTCGGGTTCGCGAGACGCGGGCGCGGGGGGAGGTGGCGACGGTTCGTATCCCGAGTGCGACCTCCCGAACGACACGATACGCGTCCGGCTCGCGTGCACGCTGCTCGAGACGTGCGGGCGCCACTTCGACCGGAACCCGCTGTCGAAAACCTTGGACCGATTCTTGCCGTTTTTCCAACGGTACGTCCTCTCGAAAGAGCCCAACCTCGAGGTGTCGTACGACGTCGTGGACCTTCTCAAGACGCTCCGTCCGAGGTTAGTTCCGTGCGAGACGTACGAGGCCGCGGCCGCGGAGTGCGCGCGGGTGGAACACGAGGAAGCCGCGAAGGCGCGGGCGAAGGGAAAATTCGCAGGCGGCGGAGGAGGGAAAGGCGGGAAAACTTTGCCGCCGGCTCCGAACGGCTTGGGCGAGATCGCGGAGGAGGACGAGGAGGACGAGGACGACGACGACGACGAAGAAGGCGAAGGCGAAGGCGAAGAGGAAGAGGAGGAAGACTTCGACGACGCGGAGAGCAGCGACGGCGAGAGCGAGGAAGAGAACGTCGACGAAGAGACGCGAGGCGTCGACGGCGAGGACGAGGACGACTCCGACGGCGGGTCCGAGAGCGAGTCCGAGACGGACAGCGACAGCGACAGCGACGAGGATAGCACGGACGCGGACACGGACGCGGACGCCGACGCGAACGCCGCGAATTCCGCGCCGGTCGAGCTCGCGCCGGAGGAGCGCGTGAAGCGCGTCGTGCCCAAAGTCTCGAAAGAAGTCGAGGCTGACTTCGACAGAGAGATGAGCAAATTTCTCGGCCCCGGGATCGTCGCCGCGAAGACGCCGGTCGTCGCTTCGTACGGGCAAACACCCTCGACCGTCGCGCGCGCGGCGCCGACGACGCGGGGACCGGGAATGAATGGACCAGGACCCACGGTCGCGTTTAAGATGCTGGTGAAGAAGGACGGGAAGCCCGCGTCGCGGACGCTAGACGTTCCCGCGGAGGCGGAATTCGTCGCGCGCGTCAAGGAGCAAGCCGAGGCGGAGCAACGCGAGCGCGCGGAGCTTAAGCGTTTAGTGCTCATGTCCGCGGAGGCGGACGACGGCGGGGCGGCGCCGATGATACCGAAGATCCAGAACGCGAGAGCGCCGGTGCTGCCCCCGGGGGGCGGACACGGCGGCGGCGGCGGCGGTGGACGCGGACGCGGCCCGCGTCGCCCCGACGCCGGCAGCGGTCTCTCCGCGGGGCTTCATCAGCTCGGCCAGGGCGGCGGTCAGCGGTAGATCGTCGTCGAGGACGACGCGAGGACGCGCGAGCGGCGCGGCTGCGGTGCTACGATACAATACGATACAATACAACGATCGGTAGAGAGAGCTCGAGGCGTCGCGTTCCGCGGCGGCGCGGCGGCTCCCTTCACGCCGCCGGCTCCCGGCTCCCTTCACGCCCCCGGCTCCCTTCACGCCGCCCCCGGCGCGTCGTTCACGTCCGACACCACCCCCAATCGCACGTTCTCCACGCGATCGCGCTTCTGAAACTGCGGCGAGTCTTTGTTCGGCGCGGTGAACACGAGCGCGCCGACGGCGCCGAGCGCCATGACGGCGAGCGCGGCTTGCACCGCGATCGCCGCCCACGTGATCTCTCCCTCGACGTACCGACTTCCCATCCCCGTGATGTTGATCTCGCTCTTCTTCTTCTTCGGCGTCGGCGCGGCGTGCTCGACGTCGTGCGCCTCGTCGTTCTCGTCCGCGCTCGAGAGCGTCGCGGTCGACCGTCGTCCGCGGGCGACCGCCGGCGGAGGGAGCCGTCTTCTGATGACGGAGAGTTGCTTCGACACGCTTTTCGCGCGACCGCGCGATGGCGCGCGTTTCGACGACGACGCTTCGACGCGAGCGGACGCGACGGCGCGGACGCGGCGCGGCGCGTCACCGCGCGCGACGGCGCCGAGCCGCGCGGGGACGAGCGCGACGTGCGGCATGCGCGCGCGCGTGGGAGTGCGCGCCCTCCGCTTATAGTTCTCGTGAGATGATCTGGAGTTGATCCAGCACGAATGCTGTGTAGAAAGAAATCCAGGCTGGCGCATCGTTGCCACTTCCCATGGCGCACGCGCGCGTCGCACGCCCGGGCGTCGCGCTCGTGACGTCCTCGCGCGCGCGGGGACGCCTGAGCCGCGCGCGCGCGACGACGCCGCGCGTTTTCGCGCCGCGATCGCAGCGGCGACGCGCCGCGCGCGTCGGCGCGTCGGCGGACGACCGCGACGGCGACGCCGTCGGACCGATCGAAGACGCGGACGACGTGCTGCGCGCGCTGGACAGCGTCCTGGGCGTGTCCGCGGCGGAGGTCGCCGCGGACGCGGCGAGAGAGCGCGAGGAAGAGGAAGCCGCGGCGGAGGACAAGAGACGGCGGCTGGAGGCGGCCGCGGCGGCGGACGCGAAGAAGAAGCGCGCGGAAGACGTCGCCGATGAAGCGTCGGCCGACGACGACGACGACGACGACGACGACGACGACGCGGACGCGGACCCGCCGCCGTGGCTGTGGTGGTCCGACCGCGCGCTGTACGACGTCCCGACTGTCTTCCCGACCGCGGCGCTGACGTTCCTCGCGCTGCATCTCGTCGTCTTCGTCGGCGACTACGCGCTCTACGCCGCGGGCGTCGGCAACGGCGGCGATCTCTTTCTCCGCGTCGCGGAAGTCGACGACGCGGTGATCACCTACTCGCAGTGGTGGCGCCCGTTCACGTCGTGCCTCGCGGACTACGGCCTCGTGCACTTCGCGGTCGCGAACCTCGGATTAATCGTCATCGGTCTGGAGGCGAACGCGGTGTTGGGGACGTGGCCGTTCGTCGCGATATACGTCCTGAGCGGCGCGGTCGGGTCGCTCGTCACGACGGCGACGGACGCCGACACCAATCTCACCGTCGGCGGCGGCGACGCGCTCCTCGGCGTCGTCGGCGCGATGTGCGTGTACATCCTGATAAACGTCGAGCCGGACTGGAACCGCGCGGGGTGTTACACGCGGTGCATCACGATGGGCGTGGTCGCGACCGCGCTGCTGTGGCTGGGAGGGATGCCGACGATCGGCTCGGAGCACGTGGTCAGGCGCGTCTTTTCGCGCTACACCGGTTCCCGTACGATCGCGTTCGCGTTGTGAACTTCATTCCTTAAGGACTTTCTCTCCCGGCGTGGCGCGTCTCTCCGCCCACCACCCCTCGTTTGTTTTCAACGCTCGACGCGCCGCGTCGCCTTTCAACTCCTCCATCTGACGCCTTTCAACTCCACCCCGACGTCGCTTCGTATGGAACGACCCTCGACCCTCAGCAACGCCGGGCACGTCGCCGGGTTCGTCGCCGGCGGCGCGTTGGCGTACAACGGCATGGCGCCGCTGTTCACGTCCGCGAGGGAGGGCGACGAGGGGTACGAGCGGAGCGCGGGCGTCGCGCGGCGGATGGGGATGGCGACGGAGGAGGGCGAAGGGCGCGGGGCGCGGAGGAGGAGGAGGAGGAGGAGGAGGAGGGAGGAAAAGATCGCGCTGATCGATCGCGAAGCCGGGAAAAAAGTCGTCGTCGGGGTGGGCGCGGCGTCGAGCGTGCTCGCGCTCGAGAGCGTCTTCGTCGCGCTGAGACGCGCGCTCGAGGACGGGAACGTGTAGAGGAGCGCGCGTCGCGTGCGTCGCCGCGGCGGGTGGAAGTTTTCGAATGAGGCCCATCGCGGGATGATAGACGACCGCGGCTGGACGGAGAGACCAGCGCGGCTCAGACGAACTCCGACGAAGCTTTCACGCGAGAGTTCGTCTCGTTCAGTTCTAAAAACTTCTCCAGAACTTCTCGGAGGCTTCGATCCCGTCCACACACCGGACCGCGCCGCCGCTGACCATGACGCGCGCCGCCGCGACCGTCGCCTCCTCCCGCGCCGCGCCGTTCCCCTCCTCCTCCTCTTCGACGAGGACGACGACGCGACGCGCGACCCCGCCTCGGCGGGCTCGCGCCGCCGCGCGTCAACATCGCGCGGTGGTCTCCGCCTCGTCCGCGTCGTCGTCGTCCGTCGAAGCGACGCGCGCGCTGCGCGACGCGCTCGCGAATCTGTCGCGCGTCGCCCCGCCGGCGTCCGGCGCCGCGGTCCTCGAGGCGGCGAAGGCGCTCGAGAGCCCGCCCGAGGAGGACACGCTCGGCGGCATCGACGGCCTCTGGGTCACGGAGTGGACGTCCATGGACCCGCCCTACCACGAGCTCCAGATGGACGACGACGACGACGACGACGACGACGACGGCGACGGCGACGTCTACGTCCCTCGCGCGTTCCCGTTGCCCCTGGCGGCGCTCAGCTTCGGCGCGTTCGGCGCGCTGAACGTCATCGCCACGCGCACGGTGAACATCGTTCGCGGCGCTGAGTACGTCCTCGCGATCGTCTTCGTCGACGCGGGCGACGGCGCCGGCGACGACGACGACGAGTTCGCGGAGGGCGTCCTGTTCCTGCGGGGGTCGTGCGCGCCGGCGTCGGACTCGGACTCGGACTTGGACTCGGACTCGGGGGCGGAGGCGAGTCGCCTGTTGCGCGTCGCGTTCGAGGAGGCGAAGGTGTGCGCGACGGGGTTCTGCCGCGAGACGCTGACGGGGGCTGGGATGCTGGAGGGCGGGGAAGGCGACGGCGACGGCGGCGACGAATGCTACGACGACGCGACGAAATTTTTTACAAAGTCGGCGCGACTCGCCGCGCCCGCGACGCACATCGACGTCGCGTACGTCGACGGAACGACGCGCGTGCACGCGGGGGCGAGCGGGATGACCTACGTCTTATCTCGGGAAGAGGCGTCGATCGAGGCGGTGAAGGACGAGAAGTGGAGCTTCGAACGATACTCAGACGGGAAGTGGGAGGAGGAGTTGCGTAAATTTTTTTTCGACTGCGATGATGCGAGCTGATCGATAGAGCACTGCTTTGAAAGCGATTTGAAAGGCGAGAGGCCCATAGATTGAAAGGCGATCACTGCTTGAACCGTGGCACTGCCAGGCACACGCACTGCCAGCTGTCGCACTCACGCCAACTCCGAGATACGCGCGCGTTCGGCACGACGCGCGCGCGCTCGGCCGCGCCAGAGGGCGTCGCGCCGGGAACGACGTCTCGTCTCGAGAGGGCAGCCCTACCGTGACGCGTCGCGTCTTCTGCGATGACGGCGTCGTCCGCGATGCCCGCGACCGGGGCGGCGTCCGCGTCCGCCGCGTCGTTCCGCCGGCGTCGCGATCGCACCGCGTCCTCGCCAGCCCGTCGTCCTCGCGCGTCGTCGTCCTCGCGCGCCGTCGTCGCCGCCGCGAACGCCGCGAACGCCGCGGACGCCGCGGACGCCGAGGACGCGTCATCCTCCTCCGGCGCGCACATCGTGTGGTTCCGCGCCGGCGACCTGCGCGTCCACGACCACCCAGGGCTCGCGGAAGCGGCCGCGATGACGACGCGAGCGGTGATCCCACTCTTCGTCTTCGACCCTTCTGAGATCGCGCACGGGACGCCGTCCGACGCGCGCGCGCTGCACGAGGCCGTCGTCGCGCTGCGCGCGTCCCTCCGCGCGCTCGGGTCCGACCTCGTCGTCCGCGTCGGCGACCCTTCAATGGAGATGCCCTCGGTCGCCGCCGCGCTCGGCGCGACGTCGCTCGCTGCGGCGCGCGAGCTGGAGTGGGCGCGCGTCGCCGGCTGGCGCGAGACGCTCGCCGCGCTTCGCGCGGCGGGCGTGAAATGCGACACGTGGCACGCGCCGCTCCGCGCGCGCACGCCGGCGTTCGAGGAGGCGCGCGACGCGACCGCGGCGGCGGCGAGGACGGGCGAGAGGGGCGCGCCGCTGTGCGCGTTCGCGAGCGACGGCGACTACGCGGCGGCGACGGGGGGGATCGCGGCGCCGCTGCCGCCGCCGGCGTCGTTGCCGGCGACGGAAACGAAAACGGCCGACGGCGATGCGTTATCGGTAGTGCAGAACATACTCGCGCGGAGCATACTCGACGCGGACGGTATGCCGGACCTCGAGACCGCGCGCGCGTGGGCGAAGATGCCGGACTCCGCGGAGGCTGCCGAGTACGACGCCGCGGTGGCGGCGGCGAAGAGAGCGCTGAGCGACCCGGAGTTTACGAAGCGCCGCAAGATGACGGCGTCCACGGACAACGCGTTCCTCATGTTCAGCGAGGAGAAGATGCTCGCGCTCGCCGCGGAGGAGAGCGCGGCCGCGATTCCCTCCGTGCCGTTTCGCATGCCCGGCGGCGAGCCCGAGGTTCGGGACTTTTACGACGGCTTCCTCGACTTTTACACCGCCACGTCCAACAAAGAATACCGAAGGATGTACGACGTCGTCATGGAGAACAAGCCCGCGGCGTTCTTCCGGCTGTTTCGCGAGGCCCTCGCGCTCGGGACGCTGTCGCCGCGGTACGTGCACGACACCGCGCGGAGATGGGAGGCGAAGAGCTCGAGGGCGACAGATCTGTGCGCCGGCGCGAGGCGAGTCGCGGAGCAGCGCGACTTTCAGGCGTTTCAGGCTGAGGCGCAGCTAGACGCGAACGCGGAGGGGCCGGGGATATCCTTAGTCGGCGCGTACAACGTCGTCTCTGGGTCGCTGTAGCGGAGTAGTAGCGTCGCGTACGTGTAGTGTAAGTTATCTCACGAGAGCGAATAGGCAGAGCGGACCGGAGGCGCGTCTGAAGACGCCGACTGTGCTCGCCGTCCCGCCGCCGACGTCGTCCTCAAAACGCATCATTCCAATAGTCCGACACGTGTAGAGATCTGCGTCGTCACTTCGAGGCGCGCTCCCGCGGGCGCGCCGCGTCGGCGCCGGAGCGAGCGCGATGGCGACGTTCGCGGCTCCGACGTCCGCGGAGGTGCGCGCGCGACGCGTCGTCTCGTCCCGTCGATTAAACCCCGCGCCCGCCGCGCGCTCGTCCCCGTCCGTCGTCGTCGCGCGCGCTGACGCTGACGCGTCGTCGCCCGCGTTCCCAACCATTCATCATCCCCTCGTTCGTCGTCGGTCGTCGCAGGAGGAAGAGGCGCAGCTTCAAGCGGCGCTGCGCGCGAGCGAGGCGGAAGTGGACGCGCGCGCGCACGAGCTCGAGCGCCAGCGCGCCAACTCGCGCCGCGCGCGCGAGGACGCGGTTCGCGCCGCGCAGGCTGCGGAAGAGACCGCGATCCGCGAGCGGAACGCGCGGCGGCATCACGCGACGACGACGGCACCGCGGCCTCCGCCCGCGCATCGCCATCATCACAACACACACGCGCCGCCTCCGACGAACCTCCCGCCCGGGACCGTCCTCGGCGTCCCGGTGGACGCGCGGTATCGCGCGCACCCGACGTACGCGGACGAAGAGACCGCGCTGGCGGCGGCGCTGTCGCTGAGCGAGGAGGAAGAGAGGAAGCGGCGCGCGTTGTTGGAGGCGCAGCGGCATCGCGCGGCGCGACCGGATTTCCTTCGCGGCCTCGACGACGCGCGGCGGCGGCAGCGCGAGGTGGACGAGCTCGAGGAGGCGCTCGCGCGGAGTAAGGAGGAGGCTGAGCTCGCGGAGGCGCTGGAGCGGAGCGTGCTCGAGACGGGCCCGCCGAGCGCTCAGAGCCGTCGCGGTGCGCCGCGGTATCCGCATCCGTCGATCGACCCGCTGACGGAGGAGGAGCGCGCGGACGTCGCGGCCGCGGCGTTCCGCGCGGCGGCGTTCGGGGAGGAGGAGCCGCCGGCGCGCGCGGCGCCGGCCACGGCGCCGCCGGCGCCGCCTCCCACCGCGTCGCCGCCGGAAGATGGATGGACGTCGACCGACGCGACGGCGACGGCGACGGGCGCGAGCCGCGCGGCGAGGGCGGAGGCGCGGCGATCGCGATCTCGACGGCGCTTCCACGAGGACTCGCGCGCGGTGCTCGAGAAAGCCGCGGAGGAGCGCAAAAACGCGCTCGCGAAGGAGGCCGCGGCGAGGAAGGAGGCGGCGGCGAGGCGGGAGGCGGAGCGGAGGCGCGCGGAGGAAGAGAGAGCGGAGGCGGCGCGCGAGCGTCTGCGCGCGGAGAAGCGTCGACGCGAGAGAGACGCGGAGAGGGCGCGCGCGGCGGCTGAAGCGGCGGAGGCGGAGAAGGCCAAAGCGGCCGCCGCGACGACGGTGAGGGCGGCCGCGGCGAGGGCGGAGGCGACGGAGGAGGCGATTCGCGCGCGCTGGGCCGCGAGAGTCGCGAGGGACATAGGCGAAGCGGACCTGCCGCGCGCGTTGGCGACGTTGGGGCACGCCCCCGCGGACGCGTCCGTCGCGTCGGCGCGAAGGGCGTACAAAAAAGCGGCGCTGACGTTCCACCCGGACAGGAACGGTGGGAAGTCCGCGGAGGAGCGCATCCGGGGCGAGGAGGTGTGGAAGCTCCTGTCGCAAAAGTACGAGGAGTACAACGAGGGCTCGTCGTGAGCAGCGCCGTCGCGCGAATATTTTAATAATTAGCGACGCGCCGAGCGCGCGACTAGAATAAATACGCGCGAGCGCGGTCACGCTCCGTCTCCACCCCTTCCCTCGGTCTTCCCCGCCGCCGCCGCCGCCGCTCGCGCGCTCGCCGCCTCGTCCAGCGTCTCGACCGCCTTCCGACCGATCAAATCGCACAGCTCCATCGCCCTCGCGTAGTCCTCGTCGCTCACGTCGCTCATGTCCTTCTCCGCTCCGCACGCGCCGAAGAGATTGGATATCCCCACGCACGTGCAGTTAAACTCGCCGACGACAAACTTCGTCGTGCCCTCCTGGTCGCCGTCGCACGGTATGAAATCCGCGGTCCATATCAGCGGCAGAGGCTGGTCTTTGATTCCCATGACTTCGAGTAACTCCGGGACGTCCCGCTCGATGAATTTTCGCTTCAGCTCGGCGAACTCGGGCGCGTCCGGGGGGAAAAACGTCGGGTCGTTGTTTCCGCCGACCGCGCTGAACCCGCCGCCGTTGGGTTTCTTCCGTATGATCTGAAACAACGTGTCGGTCACCATCAGCATTCGCACTTCGCCCTCGGTGATGCGCGGCAGCAGGCGCTGGTCGACGATGTGGCCGACGTCGCCGCCGCGGAGGTATCTCCCGGGAAAGTCCGACCGCCACGTCCCCGCCTCGGGCGTCGGCCCGTTGACGCAAAACTCTAAAAACTCCCCCACCGTGTGATGCTCCACGTGGTTATCGTTCATCTCCATGAGTTTTAACCGGTCGTTCAGCTCTAACGTCTTCTCCCCGAACGTTTCGCAGTACTCCTTGCCCTCGAGCCAGCACAGCCAGATGCCCTCGCCGTGGCTCCCTCGGTTTTGTTTCAGCACCCTCGGGCGAAACGCCGCGGTCTTCAGGAACCCCTCGCACAGCTCCTCCTTGTTGTCGTACGTGAACGTGTCCGACAGACCGCAGGATATGTCGCGTATCCTCACGAGCGCGTTCTTCGCGCCCATCGTTTTCTGCACCGCGGGGGAATTCCACACGAGCTTCCCTTCCGCTATGAACCGGTTCATCAGCGCGTCGAAGTCGTCCTGCGCGCCGTCCCGCACGCCCGGGCACGACAGCTGTCCCGGGTTGATCCGCACGACGAACGCGTCGTACGCGCTCAGCGTTCCCGCCATCTCGTCAATGCGCGTCGGGTCGTACTCTATCACGTCGCACGCCGCGCCCGCGTTCACGATGCCGTTGCACACGCCGACCGCGTCGTATCGACGGCCGCGCTTGTCCTTGTCCGCGTTGTGCTGACGCCCGCCGGGCGGGCGGAACCCGATGTGCGCGATGCGGTATCGAGGATTCGAGGGCGACGGCAGGAGGTCGTCGCATCGCGGCCGCGGCGGGGGCGACGACATCTCTCACGGCGTGATCGATGTCATCGTCCGAGCGGCCGCGCCTGCCGCGATGAGGTGTGCGTGGATAGAATGTCCGTCTCGCGACGGAGGTCGCGGCGACTGGAAGAGACGTCCGCTGACTGGACACTGTGTAATAAAAAGGTCTGCGATCGGCTGCAACTCTACCGATGAAAAGCTCGCGATCAAATGTTTTTAGCGGTTTGGAAATGCCCTTTTATTTTTATTTTTGAAACCGAATCTGAGGACGCTTCACCCGACCGCGGGTTGGCGTTGGGGATGCGTTCGACTGTTCGAGGAGGAAGGCCGCGGCACGGCATTGCGCGCGGCGCTGAGGCAGCGGCGACGCGACGGCGACTGATCGGGGAGACGGGTGAAAGCCCCCGGTCGTTGCGCGCGCGATGCTCACCAAATTCGAGGTGCGCGCGCCCTCGATCGCCCCCCCCGCGCGCGTCTTCCCGCGCGCGCGATGCCCCCTCCAAACGGGCGTCATGTCCATCAACATCGCGCTCGGGCGCTTCGTCGTCCTTTCAACCCCCCGTCCTCCTCGCGCGAGATCGCGCGCTCGCGTCGTCCGCGCGCTGACCTCCGCGCCCTACCTCCCCCCACGCGCATCGCGCTAAAACTTCTTAAACACACAGACGAAATCCAACCGCGTCAAGGGCCTGACGTTCCACCCGAAGCGGCCATGGATCCTCGCCTCGCTGCACAGCGGCGTGATCCAGCTGTGGGACTACCGCATGGGAACCCTCATCGATCGATTCGACGAGCACGACGGGCCCGTGCGAGGCGTGCACTTTCACAACTCGCAGCCGCTGTTCGTGTCCGGAGGTGCGCGCGCGATCAGCCCTGTCGACCGCCGCCGCGCTCGCGTCCGCTCGATCGCGAGCAGCGCGCGCGGTCGCGCCATCGCGCCCCCGCGTAGGGTTTTTTTCCGACGTCGCCCGCGCCCCAGACGCGACTGGACGAAAAAAAGAAAACCAAGATCCGACGCGACTCGCCACTGACGCTTCTCCCCGCCCTCCGTCCCTCCCTTCGACTACTAGGCGACGACTACAAGATCAAGGTGTGGAACTACAAACTCCGCCGCTGCCTCTTCACGCTGCTGGGCCACCTCGACTACATCCGCACCGTCGCGTTCCACCCCGAGTACCCGTGGATCGTCTCCGCGTCGGACGATCAGACGATCCGGATCTGGAACTGGCAGTCGCGCAACTGCATCAGCGTCCTCACCGGGCACAACCACTACGTCATGAGCGCGATGTTTCACCCGAAGGAAGATCTGGTGGTGTCGGCGTCGCTGGATCAAACCGTGCGCGTATGGGATATCGGCGGGCTCCGTAAAAAGTCCGTCGCGCCCGGGGACGATCTCATGCGTCTCCCGCAGGCGGTGAACAACGAGCTCTTCGGCGGCGGCGACGCGGTCGTGAAGTACGTCCTCGAGGGCCACGACCGCGGCGTGAACTGGGCGAGTTTCCACCCGTCGCTGCCGCTCATCGTCTCGGGCGCGGATGACCGTCAGGTGAAGCTGTGGAGGATGAACGATACCAAGGCGTGGGAGGTGGACACCCTGCGCGGGCACGTGAACAACGTGTCGTGCGTGATGTTTCACGCGAGGCAGGACATCATCGTCTCGAACTCTGAGGATAAGTCCATCAGAGTGTGGGACATGAGCAAGCGGACGGGGGTGCAGACGTTTCGAAGAGAGCACGACCGGTTTTGGATTCTCAGCGCGCACCCGGAGGTGAACCTCCTCGCGGCGGGGCACGACAGCGGGATGATCGTGTTCAAGCTCGAGCGCGAGCGCCCGGCGTACGCGACGCACCAAGGGACGCTGTTTTACGTGAAGGATCGGTACCTGCGGTCGTACGATTACCAGTCTGGGAGGGATAACCCGCTCATCTCGATTCGCCGCGCCGGCGCCGGCGCCGGCGGCAACGCCGGCCCCCGGTCGTTGTCCTACAACCCCGCGGAGAACGCGGTGCTCATCAACAGCGACGTCGACGGCGGGACGTACGAGCTGCACGTCTTACCGAAAGGCAGCGTCGGCGGCGAAGGATCGAGCGACAGCCGCAGAGGCGCGGGCGCGTCGGCGGTGTTCGTCGCGAGAAACCGATTCGCCGTCCTCGACAAGGGCAACCACCAGATCTTGGTGAAAAACCTCAAAGACGAGGTCACGAAGAAGTGCTCCCCGCCCGACAGCGCCACGGACGCCATCTTCTACGCCGGCACCGGCGCGCTCCTGTGCCGCAGCGAGGATCGAATGATTCTGTTCGACGTGCAACAGCGCGCCACGATGGCGGAGCTCGCCACGCCCTACGTCAAGTACGTGGTGTGGTCCCCGGACATGTCTCTCGTCGCGATGCTCTCGAAGCACGCGATCGTGATCGCGAACCGCAAGCTCGGGCACGCGTGCACGGTGCACGAGACGATCAGGGTCAAGTCCGGGGCGTGGGACGACGCCGGGGTGTTTATCTACACGACGTTGAACCACATCAAGTACGCGTTGCCCAACGGCGACAGCGGCATCATCCGGACGCTCGAGACGCCGGTGTACCTCACGAAGGTGTTCGGAAACACGGTGTACTGCCTCGATAGGGACGGGAAGAATCGGCAGATTCAGATCGACTCGAGCGAGTACATGTTCAAGCTCGCGCTCGGGCAGAGGAAGTACGACGTCGTGCTTCAGATGATCAAGTCAGGGTCGCTGTGCGGGCAGTCCATCATCGCGTATCTGCAACAGAAGGGGTTCCCGGAGGTGGCGCTTCACTTCGTCAAGGTGCGCGTGCGCGGCGCGCGACGCCCGTCTTTGTCTTTTATCTCCGCCGCCGGCGCGGCGTTTCTTTTCGCGCCCCCAGCGGCTGTCGCGATGATTCAACACACATACCGTCATACATCCCTCCGAAGCGAATGCTTCGAGTTCGTGGTGATTTCTTGTTCGCATTTTTTTATGAGCCGCCGCCGCTGGTCTTTTTCTCTCTCTCTCTCTTCGCGCGCGTTTCGTTCGCCCGCCCTCCGACGAGCGCGAACTCACCCGCCCACTCGCGCCCGCGCATCCCCCCTCCTCACAGGACGAGTCCACGCGCTTCGAACTCGCGCTCGAGTGCGGCAACATCGAAGTCGCGCTCTCCGCGGCGCAAGAGCTCGACGACAAGGACACCTGGCACAAGCTCGGCGTCGCGGCGCTGAGACAGGGGAACCACCAGATCGTCGAGTTCGCGTATCAGAAGACGAAGAACTTCGAGCGGCTATCGTTCTTGTACCTCATCACCGGGAACATCGAGAAGCTGCAGAAGATGTTAAAAATATCCGAGATGCGCGGCGACGTCATGGGCCAGTTCCACAACGCGTTGTACCTCGGCGACGTCCCCGAGCGCGTGAAAATTCTCGAAAACGCCGGGCACCACGCGTTGGCGTATCTCACCGCGGCGACGCACGGGATGAAAGAAGACGCGGAGCGCCTCGAGGCGGTCCTCGTCGAGGCGGGGATCGCGGTCCCGGAGGTGACCGAAGGCGAGGAGATTGCGCCGCTCACGCCCCCCAAGCCCATCATCGTCGGGGATAACTGGCCTCTGCTCACGGTGTCGAAGGGTTTCTTCGAGGGCGTCTTATCCGGCGAGGTCGACGCGTCAGCGTACGCGGAAGGCGGCTTCGACGACGAGGCCGGCGCAGGGTGGGGCGACGACCTCGACATCGACCTCGGCGGCGATGACGACAAGGAGAAGGAGGAGGACCCGCTCGCCGCCGCCGGCCTCGCCGCGGGGTCGGACGAAGAGAAGGAGGGCGGCGACGGCTCGGACTCGGACGCGGGATGGGACATGGAAGATCTGGACCTGCCCCCCGACGTCGGCGGCGGCGACGACGACGGCGGCCTCGTCGGCCCGTCCGAGGTGTTCGTCGCGCCCACCGCGGGGATCCCCCCGTCGCGCAGATGGACGGAGAAGAGCGCGGTGCCGGGTGGTGCGTTCTATCTCACACTGGTCCCCATACGACCGCGTCGGCGAGGTGGACGCCGATCCTTAAGGACTTTGCCCGTCGTATCTCTCCGCTCACCCCCCGCTTTCAATCCCCGTCCTCGACGCCTTTCAACGCCAACTGACGCCTATGAACTCCACCCCGACATTCGCTTGTATGGAACGACCCTCAGAGCACGCCGCCGCGGGCGACTTCGACGCCGCGATGAAGCTCCTGAACCGCCAGCTCGGCGTGATCAATTTCGCGCCGCTGAAGCAGCACTTCATCGACGCCGCGTTCGCGACGCACGCGTCGATGACGGCGACGTCCATGGGACCCAACCTAACGTTCCCGCTCGGGAGGGACTGGAACGCGGACGCGCCGGTGGGCAAGACGCCGCAGCCCGCGCTCGTGTCGTCGCTCGCCGTCCTCGAGGCGAAGCTCAAGGCGGCGTACAAGGCGCGTTCTCCTCACACTGGTTCCCATACGACCGCGTTCGCGTGGTGAACGCCGATCCTTAAGGACTTTTCCCGGCGTGTCTCTCCGCCCACCCCTCGGTTTCGATCCCCGCCCTCGACGCCTTTCAACTTCAACTGACGCCTTTCAACTCCACCCCGACAATCGCTCGTATGTTGGAACGACCCTAAGACGACGACGGAGGGGAAGTTTGGCGAGGCGCTCAAGCTGTTCCAGTCCATCATCCACGGCGTCGCGGTGCTGCTCGTGGACTCCAGGAGGGAGGTGGACGAGGTGAGGGAACTATTGGGGATCGCGCGCGAGTACGCCGTCGCGCTGCGGATCGAGATGAAGCGCAAGGAGCACAAGGAGGATCCAGTTCGGGCGGCGGAGCTCGCGGCGTACTTTACGCACTCGATGATGCAGCCGATTCACGCGTCGCTCGCGTTGCGGAGCGCGATGAGCCTCTTCTTCAAGCTGAAGAACTTCAACACCGCTGCGAACTTTTGCCGGCGACTGCTGGAGCTGAACCCGCCGGTGAAGGTGGCGCAGCAGGCGAAGCAGGTTCTCCAGGCGTGCGAGCGAACGCCCACGGACGAGGTGGAGCTTGACTACGACTCGCGCAATCCGTTCGTCGTGTGCTCGGCGACTTTCGCGCCAATCTACCGCGGCACGAAGGACGTCGCGTGCTCGTGCTGCGGCGCGAAGTTCATCGCGGAGGGGGATCACGTGAACAAGGTGTGTCCGGTGTGTAACCTCGGCGCCGTCGGCGTGGAGGCTGCCGGGCTCGTCGTGTCGCCGTCGCAGCGGTGAGGAGGATGGAGGTCGGAGGACGGTCGGCGTCGCGCGGTAAACGTAGTAGCTGTTCAACACATGTCATCATAATACGTTCTACGAACGACGTCGACGTTCTACGGTAGGAAGGCCTATGTTTCTGCGCTAGTGAGCACGGAAGTACTTACGTACTCACGTACTTTGCTATTCTTCTCACGCGGAAGAGACGGGCGCCGCCGAACCCAACGGCGCGCCGTCCTGCATCGCGAGCAGATCCGCCGCGCTCAGCGACGGCGTGACGTATCCCGCCGCCGTGGGCAACACCCCCCCAAGGGTCCCCTCGAGCGCTTTCCTCCTCGGATACGCCCGCAGCAGGACGAGCTGAATGATCCCGAGCGCGGCGCCGATCGCGTTTGGCGCGGCGAGGAACCAGTCCCCCAGAGCCATCCCGTAGGTGAACCACGCGGCGCCGTTGACCGTGTTCGCCGCCGCGAGCGGCGCGTGCAAGCTGGACGAGTCCCTCGTCGCGATCACTCTCTTCATCACGCTCAGCGGCGCGGCGTAGTACGCGAGCAGCACCGCGTTGCAGAACGCGCCGACGACCTGACGCTTGACGTCGACGTCGAGATTCGCGCCCGGGATGCCGACGAAGAAGAGCAGAGCCATCATCGCGACGAGCAGCGCCATCGCGATGCGCTCGAGCGCGTCTCTCGCCCTGGAGCCGTGCTCGCTGAGGCCGAACGCGACGAGCGTGAAGAAGAGGCCGATCATGCACCCTGGCGCGTTCGCGAAGAAGAGGAAGTAGTCGTCGATGTAGCAGCTGTACGCCATCCACGCGACGCAGTTGGCGAAGATGACGGGGAACGGGTACGGGTTCATCTCGCCGAGGTCGTTCGCGCGCTTCCTGCGGAGCATCTCGGGGACGGCGCTGAAGAACATGACGTTCGCGAGCGTGAACCCGAGCGAGGGGGCGACGACCTCCATGAGGACGTACGACGCGGACATCTCGGCGCGCGAAGCCGAGACGCGTCGCGGCGATGAAAAGTGATGAGATCTGCGTGGCGGCAGATCTCTCGGAAAACGCGTCAGAAGAGTTCGACGCTCGGAGCGGAAAGTGTCGTCCTCGGACGCCTCAGAAAAAGACGTCAGCGGCACGCGGCCACGTCGCCGTCGCCACTCCCCACGCGCGCCTAACCCCACCCCCGCGCGGCGCGCGTCATGCGTCTCGCCGTCTTCGATCTCGTCGTCCTCGCGCTCGCGGCGGCGGCGACGCCGTCGCGCGCCGTGCGAATCGCCTTCCTCGGTGCGCGTCCGCGGCCGCCCCCGTCGTTCGGTTCCTCTCGCGTCGTCCCTCCTTTTCTCGTCCGCGCGCGGCTGTTCTCCCGTCAACCAACGTCGTGATGTGATGACGTCGCTCCCTCGACCCCCACCCCGTGCCCATCGCGCCGCAGGCGACACGGGCATCGGGAACGACAACCCGGGCGACCACTGGACCGACTTCTACGGCAACCGACGCGCGCCCTCCTACCTCGTCGACGGCGTCGACTGCCGCGACTTCGAGGACGAACCCTGCCGTCTCTACTCGCGAGCGAGGGACGTCGTCGCCGGCCTGATCGACAACGGCGTCGACCTCGTCGTGCACGCGGGCGACCTCGACTACGAGTCCGCGCCGAAGATGTGGCGCCACTTCGTGGACGAGACGATCATCGACCAGGGCGTGGGCTATCTCGCCGCAAAGGGCAACCACGACGCGGACGGTTTCGACGACGTAGAACAGCTGTGGTCGGGTCCGTTCTATACACTGGTCCCCATGCGACCCCGTTCGCGCGGTGCACGCCGATCCTCGAGGACTTTTCTTTTTCTCCCGGCGTGTGTTTCTCTCCGCCCGTCCCTCGCTTTCGATCCCCGACGACCACGCCTTTCGACTCCCACTGACGCGCCCCTCCCTGAACTCCGCCCCGACGTCGGTTCGCGTGGAAAATTACCCTCAGGGCCGGAGGGATACGCCGCGATGTTATCCGACACCGTGCCCGCGGGCGCGAGCTGCGAGGGGAAGTACGGCGAGGCCATGGCGTGCGAGTACGGCGGCGTGACGATCGTGCTGAGCGCCGTGGGCGTGGACCAGGCGGGCGAGTCCGCGAATCGAGACCACTACGCGTTTATCGACGACGCGCTGCGAAAGAGCGCGTCGCGGTGGAAGATTTGCGCGTGGCACATGACCATGGCGAACATGCAAGTGTCGTACAAAGGCGACAGCGTCGGATGGGGCGCGTACGAGATTTGTCGAAAGCACGGCGCGTTCATCGTGACCGGGCACGCGCACACGTACTCGCGGACGCGCGAGCTCAAGAGGTTCGGCACGAAGCGGTGGAGCCACACGAGCGAGGATATCCAAACGAACGGCCCCGACGACGACGTCGTGCATCTCAGGCGCGTTCTCCTTACACTGGTCCCCATACGACCGCGTTCGCGCGGTGAACGCCGATCCTTAAGGGCTTTTCTTCCCGGCGTGTCTCTCCGTCCACCCCTCGCTTTCAATCCCGACACGCCTCGACGCCTTTCAACTCCGCCTGACGCCTTTCAACTCCATCCCGACGATGCTGCTTTGTACGGAACGACCCTCATCAGTCCCGGGGAGAACGGCACCGCGGGCGTCGCCGTCGTCGGCATCGGCGGATACAAGAACGAGGAGCAGCTCAAGTCCGCGCCGCACTGGTCGAAAGTGTACAGCAGCAAGTGCCTTCCGAACGATGACGCGTGCGAGGAAGCCCCGGAGGCGAACAAGTTCGGCGCGCTCATGTGCGACTTTGACGACTTGAGCGAAAACGCGCGCGCGGAATGCTGGACCGTCACGACGTCAGGCGCGTTCTATACACTGGTCCCCATACGACCGCGTTGGCGATGTGGACGCCGATCCTTAAGGACTTTGCCCGTCGCATCTCTCCGCCCACCCCCCGCTTTCAATCCCCGTCCTCGACGCCTTTCAACGCCAACTGACGCCTATGAACTCCAACCCGACATTCGCTTGTATGGAACGGCCCTCAGAGAAGCGCGCGACGGCGCGTACGAAGCAAAACTCGTATCGGTACCCGGTCGACAGGTTCTTCCTCGTCGCGGGACCGCGCCCTAAGGGCGAGACCGTGTACCTGAACGTCGCGGATTCCGACGCGAGCGCCGGCGCCGTCGTCGGGGCGCGTCTACGTCGGTTCGGTCGCGCGCCGTCCGAATCGCGATTCACGCGCCGGTCCAGGCGCGAAGCCGGATTGGACTGCTACGATAAGCGAGTCCCGTCGCACGACGGCGGCGCGACGCACACGTGCGCGGAACAGAAGCGGTGGGGCAAGTGCGACGAGTGGTTCATGGAGAACGGCGGGTACTGCCGTAAGACGTGCGGGAAGTGCGTCAACTTGTTCGAAGACGCGGACGCGCTGAGCGAGTACGACGACGCCTGGTACGATCAGATCGCGTTCCACGAGCTCTTCAGCGGATCCGTGAACGACGCCATGGAGGAAGCGATGGAGTTTGGCGTCGAGGACGAGGACGAGGAGGACGGCGACGCGCCCGCGCCCGCGCCCGCGACGGAGGCGATGGCGCGCGACGCGGTGGAAGAAGAGCTGGCGCGATGAGAGAGAGAGAGAGAGACGTTCGTTCCGGCGTGGACGACTGGAAGAAGAGAAAAAAGGCAGCGCCGCGGGCGAAGAAAAAGACGACGACACGAGGTGTTCATCCATCCATCCATCAGATAATGAATTGAAGAAGAAACGTTCAGAAATCTATCTCATCTCATCACACCTCCATCTTCGCGACGCCGTCCGCGATGTCCTCCGCGGTGGACGTGATGTAATACACCGCCGGCGCCCCCGGGGTGGCGGCGTCCACCTTGACGCCGCCGCTCGTCGCCGCCGCGACGCTCTCCGCCGCGGCGCCGTCCAAAGCGTCCCCGGCGGATGAAAACACCGCGAAGGCTTTCAACCCGCACGCCTTGGCGATGAACGCCGCGTTCTCGTTCAAGACGCCAGCCTCGTCGAAGATCAAGCGCACGCTGAGCGCGTCTTCGCCGACCGCCTTGGCCTCGTCCTGCTTGAACTTGATGAACGGCATCACCATCTTCATGACGTTTTTGAAATTGGCATCCTTCGACAGCTCGCTCGCCTTTACCGCGTCCAACACCTCGTTCACGGGCGGGAACGCGTTCGCGCTCGCGTCGTACTTCTCCGCGAGAATCCCGAGGCACACCTCCTGCCACCCGCCAAACTTCTCCGCGACGAACACGTGCGCGGCGTCGCACGTCTTGATCGGCGGCGGCGGCCCCGCGCCCTTCTTTTTCGGCGGCGCCGTCGCCTTGGCGACGCCCTTTCGAATCGACGACACGAGGTCGTCCAGGTACCGCGCCGCGGCCATGAGCGCCTTGTCCGGCTCGACGTACGTCGGGAACCCGGCTTTCGTGACCGTGCCGGGCTTTCCGAGGAGCGCGCCCCACACGTGTTCGCACGTGTGCGGGCAAAATGGCGCGAGGAGAAGCGTCGAGACTTCGATGAAGCGTTTCACGAGCTCCGCGTGCATGTTGCCCTCTTCGCCCAAGCCGCCGCACTGGAGCCGGTACGCGTCGCGCGCGGACTGCAGGTCGTAGTACCCGCACTTCAGCGCCTCGCGGAACATCATGTTCTCGTAGTGCTCCTCCGTGGATTTGATCGCGTGGTTCATCGCGTTCGCGAAGACGCGGTCGCCGAACGTCTGCGGGCGATTCCGCGCGAAGCGACGACGTCGGGGCGGAGTCGAAAGGCGTCAGATTATGGAGTCGAAAGGCGTCGAGGCGCGTGATCGGGATCGAAAGCGAGGGGTGATGGGCGGAGAGAAACGCCGGCGGGCGTATAGTGCGCGCCTGATCCGACGGGCCGGTCCGCAATTTCCCCGCGGCGGCGAGCGCGAGCATCTCTTCGATCCACGCGAGCTCCTTCGTGAGACGCAAAATCGCCGCGTTCGCGGTGTCGTCCACAAAGTTGGCATCCTCGATCGTGTCCCCGGCGTCCGCGAGCGCGAATCGCATCGCGTCCGACGAGTACGCCTCGATCGCCGCCTTGAGCGTCTTAAAGTTGCCCGTGGACTTGCTCATCTTCTCGTTGTTCAGGAGCAGGTGACCGTTCGTTCGGAACCCGCGCGGCCACTTACTCTCGTCCTCCGCCCACAACGCGACGTGGTTGTAGATGGAAAACGTGAGGTGATTCTGAATCAAATCCTTCCCGCTGACTCTCAGGTCGAACGGATACCAAAACTCAAACTCCGTCTTCATCTCCTTCAGCAGCTCCTTTGGAAAATCCGATCCCGCCGGGAGCGGGACGCCGAGGAACACCGCGTCCCACACCTCGTCCGTCATCGCGCTCGGCTCAACGCTCGGCCTCGCCGACCCGTACATGTCCCCGCCCTGCAACAAGTGCGCGACGGTGTAATACGCCATGTAAATCGTGCTGTCCGACAGCGACTCGATGAGAAACTGTTCGTCCCACGGCACCCTGGTCCCCAACCCGAACGCGCGACTGCACGCCCACTGCCGGAGCCACCCGAGCGTGTGCTCGAACGCCTTCCTCGCCTCGTCGTGATACGTGCGCATCCCCGCGAGACACTTCTCCGCCTTCTCTCGCCACCCTTCCTCGCCGTACTCGAGGTACCACTGTCGTCGTCGGGGTGGAGTTGAAAGGCGTCGGTTGGAGTTGAAAGGCGTCGAGGACGGGGATTGAAAGCGCGGGGTGGGCGGAGAGACGCGCCGGGCGAAGTCCTTAAGGATCGGCGTTCACAACGCGAACGGGGTCGTATGGGAACCAGTGTATGGGACGCACCTGGTCCGTCAGCGCGACGACGCACTCGTCCCCTGACCGCGACATGACCTGCTTCTCCGGCTCGCTGTACACGATCGCGTCGCCGCTCTCGAGCATGAGGTCTCTGATCTTCGGCTTGACGATCTTCACGGGCTCGCCCTCGTAGACGCCGCGGAGCATGACGCCGTCGGTGAACCCCTTGAGGTACGTCCTGTGCTTCGCCTCCTCGAGCTTCGCCTTGTCGTTCTGCGACTGAATCTTGAGCTGCTCGCACACGATCGGCGCGCACGCGTCGCCGAACTCCGGGATGCGCACGCACGGGACGACGTCGAAGGGGAGGACCCACTCGTCGAGGACGCCAAACTTTTCGCGCAGCGCCTTTTTCGCCTTCAAGTCGGAGAGCGCCATGAAATCGTCGGGCGAGTCCGACGGCACGGACGTCACCACCCCCGTGCCTTTCCCCATCAGAATCGTCAGCATGGGCAAGCAGTAGATCTTCTCGAGGATCGCGAGCGGGGATTTCACCGCGCACCCGATCAGCGCCGCGCCCTTGAACGACAGGATCTTCCCGGTGTCGCCCTCCGCCTTGGTGCGCTCCTGGTAGCTCAGGTTTCTCGCCGCGCGGTCGCACATGACCATGACGTCTCCGTTCGCCATCTCGAACGCGCCGTAATCGCCGTCCGGCAAGATCCAGCAGTTCGTCTGTCCGTACATCGTCTCCGGCCGCAACGTCGCCGCCGCGAGGAAGACGTTCTTCCCCGCGAGCGGAGCCAGCTCCCCGACGAGACACTCGTCGTAGACGCGCATCTTAATCAAAACGTACTCCTGCGGGCCGACGCCTTCGCCCGACGCGCGGTCGTGATCCGCGCACGGCTGCCCGTCGAGGGGCGAGTACACCGCCATCCGCTTCGCTTTGATCACCTTCCCGATCTTCTTCAGGGTGTTGAACTGCCATCGCACGAACGCGTCGTAGAACGGGTTGTGGTCCGTGGTGGTGAACGACCGGCGCCAGTCCACCTGAGGGTAATCGTCCATACGAGCGAACGTCGGGGTGGAGTTGAAAGGCGTCAGAAGCGGAGTTGAAAGGCGTCGAGGTGTGTCGGGATTGAAACCATCGATGTGTGAGCGGAGAGATGCGCCGGGAAAAGTCCTTAAGGAACGGCGTTCACCACGCCGACGCGGTCGTATGGGGACCGGTGTGAGATAGAACGCGCCTGGCATCCCATCGCGGCGACGTCGCGCTTGGCGAGGGGGGGGAAGTAATCGAGCCAGTGGTACGGGTCCGCGAACGGCGGGATCTCCGAGTCGCCGATCCCGGAGCTCTTCATGATGTCCCACTGGTACGTCTGCGTCCCCGCTTTCGCGGACGCTTTGGACTTTTTCGCGGCGAACTTGGTCGGGTCGGCGTTTTTCGCGTCGGCGGCTTTTTGCGCCGCCGCCGCCGCCGCCGCCGCCGCCTCCGCCGCCTCGTCGATCACGGGAAACACCGGCGGGTTCCCGTACTTGGCGATCTCGTTCTTGATCTTGTCCGCGCTCGCTTTGATCGGCATCCCGGTGCAGTGAAACGCAAACGGGAATAGCGTTTCGTCGCCCTTCAGACGATGATACGCGCTCGCGAACTCGAGCTTCGAGAGCGAAAACGCGTGCCCGAGGTGCAGCATCCCGTTCATGTACGGGTACGGGAAGTTCCCGAAGAACTTGGGCGGTTTAGAGCCTGCGGGTTCGATCGGCGCGGAAGGTTCGGGCGGCGCGGGGGTGAGTGAGCGGCGGGGAGGGAGAGAGGGAGAGCGCGCGGAGAGGAGACGCCGCGCGATCGCTCGGAACCTCGTCGATGGATCGATCGTCGATCGCGAGAGCTATCCGGCGGACGACGACGACGACGACGACGACGACGACGGGAGAGGGACGACGGCGCGCGGACGCACCGTCCTTGGGCGCGGAGACCTCGAAGGTCTTCTCGTCCGCCCATTTCTTCTGCGCTCTCGCTTGGAGCTCGAGCAGGGTGTCGCGGCGCGCGGTCGCCATCGTCGCGGCGAAGAGGACGACGCGCGGACGGACGACGCGATCGGAGGCGAGGAGGAAGTTTTCGCGCTCGCGCGAGGCGCGACGACGACGCTCGCGCGCTGGTACGCCCGCGAGGACGAGGGATGGACGTTGAGACGACGGGCGACGACGGTAACGTCGAGTCGCTCTCGAGGCGCGTGGGGTGCTCCCTGCGCGCGCGCGTCGGAATGACGGGCGGAGGGCGCGAGGAGGGACGGCACGAAGACGACGCACGCAGGCGCGCCGCGCCGCGCCGCCAGATCTAGTTCGTGGCCGACCGCTTGCGCTTTTGATGACCGAGGAGGCGCGAATTCCACTCTGCGCGCGTCCAGAGTGCCGGCGCGCGGAGAGGAGGGACAATAATGTCGCGCGCGTCCATCCGCATCCACGGCGATGCGACCGCGATGGCGCTCCTCGGCGGCCAAGCCCTGGACAACGGGAAGTCGTACAACATGGAGAAGGTCCTGCGCACGAACATCCTCGCGTCGGATTACTTCTCGCAGCTCGTCAAGATGAACGATTTCTACGAGCTCGTGGACGAGATCTACAACGAGGTGGATCACGTCGAGCCGTGGATGAGCGGCAACGCGCGCGGGCCGTCCACCGCGTTTTGCCTCCTCTACCGCCTATTCACGATGGAGATCGAGGACAACGAGGTGAAGCACCTGATCAACCACGGGGACTCGCCGTACATTCGCGCGCTCGGATTCTTGTACGTGAGGTACGTTCTACACACTGGTCCCCATACGACCCCGTTCGCGTGGTGAACGCCGATCCTTAAGGACTTTTCCCGGCACGTCTCTCCGCCCACCCCTCGCTTTCAATACCCGCCCTCGGCGCCTTTCAACTCCAACTGACGCCTATGAACTCCACCCCGCCATCGCTTTGTATGGAACGACCCTGAGGTACGCGCGCGATCCGAAAGAGTTCGGCCGCTGGTTCGACGAGTTCTTGAGGGACGAGGAGGAGTTCTCTCCGTCGCCGCACGGAAAGAGCGTCACGATGGGCGCGTTCGTCCGAGATTTGATCCTGGACCAGTACTACTTCGAGACCATCTTCCCAAGGATACCGGAGGTTTCGCGCCGAGCGCTCGTGGAGCGCATCAAAAAGTTTGGCTTCTCGGACAAAGCCGCGGGATGCGGCGGCGCGGGCGGTCAACGCCGAGGCGGCGGCCCGAGCTCAGGCGGCGCGCGCCCGATGTCCGTGAAAGCGGCGCTGTCGGTCAACATGGGACAGCGCGCGCCGCACGTGCAGGCGGCGATGGAGCGAGGCCGCGGGGTAGACCCGACGACGACAGTCGCCGCGGGCGCCGCGAGCAAGGACCGCGACAGGGACCGCGACAGAGACAGAGACAGGGACCGCGGCAGAGACAGAGACAGGGAGAGAGATCGCGACAGGGACAGGGACCGTCGTCGCGAAAGAGATCGGAGCCGCGAAAGAGATCGGAGCCGCGACCGCGACCCGGGGAGGTACGGTAAACTATACGGGAAGGACTCGGGGAAGAACGGCGGCGGCGGCGGCGGGAGGGACCGGAGCAGGGACCGGGGGAAACCGTACGATCGCCCGCGCGACCGAAGCCGCGACAGGTACCGAGGCGACCGGTCGCGCTCGCGCTCGAGGGATCGCAGATGAACGACGCGCTCGGGCTACGTAGAATCCTAACGTATGGACCGCGTATCCCAACTCATAAATCACCTTTTCGCGCGTCGTCGTCGCCGTCGTCGTCGTCGTCGTCCTTCCCGTCGTCGTAAACGTACCGCACGTCGTCGCCTCCCCCCACCTCACATCACAGCCGCGATTCGAGGTCGCGCCGCCGCGAATCCCCCCGCCCCTCCGCCTCCTCGATCTCGTCCCACGGCTCTCTTAACCACGGGTGCGCTAACGCCTGCGACGCGCTGAGGGTCGAGGGTCCACACACAAAGCGACGTCGGGGCGGAGTTGAAAGGCGTCAGGCGGAGTTAAAGGCGTCGAGGTGTGTCGGGATTGAAAGCGAGGGGTGGGCGGAGAGAAACGACGGGAAAAGTCCTCAAGGATCGGCGTTCACCACGCCAACGCGGTCGTACGGGGACCAGTGTACGGGACGCACCTGAGCCGCGCGTCCGGATTGGGCCGCAGCAACGCGAGCAAAAAATCGACGAAGCCGCCTTCCCTTTTCGTCGCGAACCCCAGACGCGCGCGCAGCGTCGTGCGCTTCGGCTCGAACACGCGCAGTTCCCCGCTCCGTTCGTCGCGCTCGTAGATCAACCCGCTCTTCGTGAAGAACTTCGCGGCGTGGCGGCCGCGTCGGAGCAGCGCGGGGTCGAACGGGCCGAGGACGCCGACGCATCGCGCCAACATGGACGCGACGCCGTCGTTCTGGAATAACACCTCTCCGGTGTACAGCTCGGCCAAGACGCACCCGAGGCTCCACACGTCGATCTTCACGCCGTACGGCGCGCCGACGATCACCTCGGGGGCGCGGTACGACCGCGACTGGACGTACGACGACAGGTGGTCGGTGACGTAGCAACTCGACCCCAGGTCGATGACTTTCACCGTCTGGTTCGTGTACGAGCGAATCAAGACGTTCTCGGGTTTGAGGTCCGCGTGGATGATGTCCAAGCCGTGGAGGAACTCCAGCGAGGTTAATATCTGCCGCGCGATCGATCGCAGCGTCTTGAGCGTGAAGTACGGCTCCGTTTCCGCCTCGACGTTGTGCTTCTGGAACTCGTACAGGTTCGAACGGAGGAGCTCCGTGACGATGAACAGATGCTCGCGATGGTAGAAGTAATCGTACATCCGCAGGATCCCTTTCGCGTCTTCCGGGTCCGCGTCGTTCACCACGGTCAACAGCTTGACCTCGTCCAACGACTGATCGAAGTAGTCCTTGTTGTTCTTGATGATCTTCACGCACACGCACTCGCCGGTGACGAGATCGCGCGCTCGCAACGCGGTGGAAAACGCCGCGGAGCCGAGATGGTCCGTGAGCTGGTACCGACCCGCGACGACCACGCCCACTCGCGCGGGGAACTCTTTCGAGGTCTCGAACCCGGTGCGGTTCAGACGGTGCACGACCCTAAGGTTGAATTCGGTGAAGTCGCCGCCATCGTCGTCGTCGTCGAAGTCGTCGTCGTCGAAGTCGTCGTCGCTCGTGAGGTCATCGTCCTCGTCTTCGTCGTCGTCTTCCGCGCGCTCCTCCCCAGCCGCCCCCGCCGTCTCCGCGCCCGCGCAGCGCGACGCTTTCTCTTCCTCTTCCTCCGGCGACGTCTCTTCGTCTTCCACGTCGGCCGCGACCGCATCCTTCGCGTCGTCCTCCTCGTTCGTCGCCGTCGTCGCCGCCGCGGAACCTTCCGCGTCCGTCCCGCGAGCCTCCCCCTCCCCCTCCCCCTCCCCGGCCGCGTCCGCATCCGCGTCCGCGTCGCGATCGGTCCGATCCCCCGTCGCGGCCCACGCCCTGAGCGCGTCCGCGGCGTCGTCCAAGCGCGTCGTCGCGCCGCCCGCGTCGCTCCCGACGCCGCCGACGGGGGGGGTCCGCGGGGTGCCGTTCCCTTTGGACGACCCCCCGAACTCGCTCCCGCCCCACCCCAGCGTGATCTCTCCGTTCCCGCCCGTCGCGCCGCCGCCGCCGGCGTCGGCGTCGCTGCCGGGCGTCGCGGTCCCGAGTGGGGAGGGCGAGCGGTCGAACGCGAACTCCCCCGCCGCGAGCATCGACGGGAGCGACGGCGACGGCGACGCGGACGCGGACGCGGACGGCGACGGCGACGGCGACGGTTCGGCGTGCCGTGCGTTAACCTCCACGACGGCCGCACCATCCGTTACCCGGACCCGGAGATTAAGGAGTTCGGCGGTCGAACCGTCGACTTCGCCGTCTGTCGCTTCTTCCTTCGCTGCTTCCTCTTCCTCTTCCGCCTCGTCGTCTCGTTCGCGCGATGAAGGCCCCGTGACGCGCGGGTCTTCGCCTACTAACGGCTGCTTCGCGTCCGTTTCATCCCCCCAGGACCAGCCGCAGCCGTCGACTTCCGTTTCAAAAAAGGCTTCCTCCTGCTCGCGCGGAACCGCGTGGACTT
Organism: Micromonas pusilla CCMP1545; assembly: GCF_000151265.4. Taxonomy (NCBI): domain Eukaryota; kingdom Viridiplantae; phylum Chlorophyta; class Mamiellophyceae; order Mamiellales; family Mamiellaceae; genus Micromonas; species Micromonas pusilla. Next base: position 328,762 of record NW_003315885.1, read on the forward strand.
CGAACCCGACGTCGTCGTCGTCGTCGTACTCGTCCGAGAGCTCGCCATCCTGCCACGCCTCGATGATCCGCTCGTGCTCTCGCGCGATCGCGTCCGGGGTGGCCGGCGAGTCCGGGGAGGACGTCGCCGCCGTCGCCGCCGCCGCGTCGACGGCTGTCGCGGCGTCCGCCGCCGCGGCCAGGTCCACGGCGTCGAGGTCGTCCACGACCGCGTCGATCTTCGCCGCGAGCGTCGCGGGGAACGGCGTCTTCGGGAGCGGCGTCTTCTTCCGCGAGACCGCGGCGGCGGCGGCGGGTTCGATCGTCACTTCCTTCGTCGTCGCGGCATCTTCGTCTTTTCCGCGGTCGTCGTCTGGTGCGTCGTCCTCCTCGTCGTCGATCGCGGGCTCGACGACGACGCCGTTCGCCGCCGCGGCCGCGAGCGCCTCGCGCTCTGCTTCGATCCTCGCCTCGAGCTCGCCGACGAGGGCTTCTTCCGCCTGTGGACGTCGGCGATGAAGAGAAGGGAGGGTGAGCGCGAGAGGAGGACGAGAGAGGGGCGAGCGACTCGCCGGCGGGCGAAAACGGGTCGAGATTCGAAGTGGGCACCACCGCGAGTTCGAACGCGAGGGCGCGCGGGGCGTCGCGACGACGACGCACCACTCGGAACCCCTCCGCGCGCAGGTACCGCAGGATGTCCTGCAGCGTGGACGTGTCCTCGGGGAGGCGGTCGATCGCCATCCCCGCCGCTCGCCGACGCGATCTGAGCCTTGGGCGGTCGAGGCGAGCGAAAGTGTTAACTGAAGAAATCATCACCGCACCAGACGAAGAGTGATCAGAGACGCTTTCTCGAGCGCGACGCTACGGCCTACAGCACGCTATTCTATCGCTTCCTACTACCCTTCCCTTTCTTCCCGCCGCCGCCGCCGCCGCCCTTCCCGCCTTTCGTCACCCTCAGGTCCTCCAGCTCCGAGGTGAACTCCGCGAAACGATCGGCGACGAGCAAAGCCTCGCCGCGCCGCGCGCGCGCCGTCTCCGCGTCCTCCTCCGACGCCGCCGCCGCCGCCGCCGCCGCCGCCGCTCGAACGCCGCGACCAACCGATGTTGTAACGCCTTCGTTATCAGCGTTACCATCGTCGTCACCACCGCCATCGCCGCCGCCGCCGCCCGTTTCCGCGCGATCGAACGCGGCGGACCGCGCCGCCGCCGCCGCCGCCGCCGCCGCCGCCGCCGCCGCGCTCCGCGCCGTCGCTCGCCTCTCCCCGACGACGGTCAGACGCCGCGCGCGCACCTTCGCGTCTCGCTCCAGCGCGGCGAACGCCGCGGACGCCTCGGGCGTGGGCGCGACGAGAGACAGGCTCACGCCTCGAGCCGCGCACCCGGGCCTGCCGGCGCGTCCGGCGCGGTGCGCGTACGCGTCCGCGCTTCGCGGCGGATCCGCGTGAATCACGAGTTCGACACCCGGGAGGTCCAGCCCTCTCGCGGCGACATCCGTGGCGACGAGGACGTCGCACGCGCCGTCGCGCAGGGATTTGATCGCGGCATCGCGCGCGGTCTGAGGGAGGTCGCCGTGGAGGGAGGACACGACGCGGCGTTTGCGGCGGGTGTCGCCGACGTCTTCGTTCGCGAGGCGTCGTTCCTGCGGGGGGGGGGGGCGGAGGGAAGGGGGTCTTAAGACGCGAGGCGGTGAGTCATCCGTCGCCGCGAGAGGGTCGCCCCCGCGCGTCGGTGAAACCGAAACCGAAAGACCGAGACTGAAATTGCGACCGAGAGCGACCGAGTCTGAACGGAACCGAACCGGGTGGCGGCGGGCGCGAGAAGCTCAGGTTTTGGTTGGTTACATCGACCCCGTCTAAAAGGTCTCGAAAGTCTAACATGTGAAAAAAAAGGTGATCATCACCGCAACCGCGCGCGCCGCCAAGCCGGGGAGAAAAACGGAACGAAATCCGAACGAACGAACGAAAAGATAACCGAGCGTCGGAGTCCGTCTCCGCGTTCCATCATATGCAAACACGTGTGTGTAATCACCGTCGAACCTCAGGGAATGTAGGTAAGAAAACGATTTTACATTCACGCGGAACGGGAGGGAGCGGACGTAGAAACCGACAAACCGACGGACAGACGCCAAAAAAAAAAAACGAAACGAGGAAAGGAACCCGTCCACCCGTGAGGTCTCATAGAATTGTAGTCTATTGTCGTTTGCCCACATGCTTTGGTCAGGACGATGGTTTGTGTAATCATCGACCGCCGGGTGTCGTGTTCGCGTCCCCGAGCCGAGCCGAGCGAGCCGAGCGGCGGGCGAGAGGAAGAGAGTCCGAAACGAAACGGAAAAAAAAACACCCTCCACGGATCCGCGACGGACCGACGTATCAAACGCGCGACGCGCGCACCTCGTACGCGATGGCCAGCATCCCGCACAGCCGCTCCGCGTTCGCTTTTGTCTCCATGAACACGATCGCCTGCCCCGAGACGCCGCCGGGGCTAGGGCGCGCGATGCCGACGTCCTCGGAGCCGCCGCCCGCGGCGCCGGCGTCTTCGTCGCGTCCCAACGCGTACGCGTCCACGGCGTCCACGACGACGCCGACGACGTCGTCCTCCCGCGCCGCGATCGCCAAGTGCTCCACGGTCCCTCCCACGCACGACCCGCCGTATCCCGCGATCGTCACGAGCGCGTGGTCTCTCGGGAGTCGCCCCCGTAAGAACCGCGCGAGTTTCGGCGGCGACGTCGCGCTGAGGCACGCCGTCCGCGCGTCGCCCCCCGGCGGTCGCATCACGGCTTCGACGTCTGAGGAGGGCGATTCGATTCCGTCGCCGGTCGGTCAGTTGAAAGGGGGACGCGATCGATCAAACATCAAACGTCAAACGTCAAACGTCAAACGTCGCTCGCGACCGAGGGGCCCCGGGGGTGGGTGAAAGACCAAAGACGCCGCGTGACGGGACGCACCCGACTCGAACCCGCCGTCCAAGAGCCGGTCCGCCTCGTCCAACACCTGCACCAACAGCGACGTCGGGTCGATCACGCCGCGGTCGACGAGCTCTTTGACCCGTCCCGGGGTTCCGATCACGACGCTCGCGCCGGCTTTGATCGCGGCGATCTGCGGCGCGTCCGGCGCGCCGCCGACGCAGAGCGCGCATCGAAGCCCCGCCGCCGCGACGTGAAGCGCCGCGTGTTCGTACACCTGCGCCGCGAGCTCGCGCGTGGGGAGCCACACGATCGCGGCGACGTGGCCGGTTTTGATTGGTTTATTCGTTTCGTCGCGCCACGTGTCGTTTTTCGATAGGATGTGCGCCAGCGGGAGGAGGTACGCGAGCGTCTTCCCGGAGCCCGTCGGCGCCTGCACGAGGACGTCTCTGCCCTCGGTTATCATGCACCTGAGCGTGCGCTCTTGCACGGGCGTGAGGTGGGATATCCCTCGCGCCTTGACGCGCGCTTTCGCAGCCTGGGCGGAAAGCGCGGAGACGTGGGCGAGGTGGTGTCAGCGACGAGATGGGGAAGACTCGCGCGCGGCGACGACGCGAGAAGAGGCGGCGGCGCGGACGAGCGCGCTCTCGCGAGATTTTGATGCCGACCGCGCCGGAATGGCGGCCGGCGAAATTCGACAGAATCGCGACGCGCCTCCGATATCGGCGCCGCGTCCACCTCCTGCGTCGTCGACGCCAGCACGACGGACGGCGGAGGCGGCGGCGACGACGACGACGTCATCGCGACCCGTCGTCCGTCGCCGGGGGGCCACGACGAGTGACGACGACTCGGTCTCGGGGAATCGCGACGAGCGGTAGCGGTACAGTAGCGCGGAAGGGATCGATGACCGACCGCGCCGCGGCTCGGCTCGCGTCGTACTTTCCGACGTCAACTTTGAACGACTCTGATGAAACGAACGCCGGGCGCAGACGCCCCCGCGCGGCGCGGAGACCTCTCCCTCATGACGACTTCGGACGCGCGCGCGGCGGCGTCCCCGTCGGAGTGGTCGCTCACGCCAAAGTCGCTCATGGCCGCGCTGCGGACGCCGACGACGGCGCCGTCGTCGTCCTCCGCGTCCACGAACGCGACGCCGTCGCCCGCGCGGTCCGCGCTGGCGGGGGCCGACATGACGACGAGCGCGAAGACGACGACGACGACGACGGGGAAGAAATCGAGCCGCTCGCGAGGCGAGACACACAGCTGGCGCTGCTCGTACGTCATGAACAGCGAGAACGGCGTGAACCTGTACGGCCGCCTGGACGTCGACGAGAAGCGCGCGAGGTTCGTCGCCGCGTCGGGGCTATTCGGGACCGCGTATCAGTTCGTCATGCCGCGCGACCAGATACAGATCGTGCGCGTGCCGACGGCGTCGTCGCCGTACAACGCGCTCGAGCTGCACACGAAGTACCGGCAGAACATCCTGTGCGACTTCAAGGACAACGAGGCCGTGTTCAGGAGGTGTTGCGCGCTCATGAAGCTCGAGGTGCTCCCTCAGGTGCAGTTCCCCCCGACGCTCTCGGTTTTTTTTTCTTCGCCGCGTGCCTTCTTTTTCGCGTCGCGTGCCTTCTTTTCCCACCCTCGCTCCCCCGCCCACGGTACCCTTCCCCTCCCCCCCCCCCCGTCTCCCCGCAGCGATCCCCGCTGATCGCGATCAGAGCCGCGGACACGTCCAAAGCCGCGAACGAGCACCGCGCGCGAGCCGCGCGCGACGCCAAGGAACGCGACGACGCCGGCAGAGCCGCGGCGCTCGAGCGATCCATCCTCGAAGACGAGCAGCTCACCGCGCAAGTCGCGCACCTGCACTCGGGCGCGTCCCATTCGTCACACTGGTCCCCACACGACCGCGTTCGCGTGATGAACGCCGATCCTTAAGGACTTTTGCCGTCGTCTCTATCCGCCCACACCTCGCTTTCAACGCCCGCCCTCGACTCCTTTCAACTCCGCTTCTGACGCCTTTCAACCCCACCCCGACGTTCGTCGATCGCTTCGCGCCCTCGACACTCAGAAAAAGTCAAGCTCGAACGCCGCATGAAAGAGCTCGAGCACGAGAACGAGCACTTGCACGGCGAGATGGACGTGTTGTACTTGCAAGTCGACGAGCAGAGCGGGATGCTGGACGAGTCGTTGTCGAAAGCGGCGGAGGAGGCGGTCGAGATCGCGCTCGCCACCGGCCGCGAAGAGGACGCGAGACGATTCAGGCGCGTTCTATACACTGGTCCCCATACGACCCCGTTCGCGTGGTGAACGCCGTTCCTTAAGGACTTTGCCCGGCGCATCTCTCCGCCCACCCCTCGCTTTCAATCCCCGCCATCAACGCCTTTCAACTCCAACTGACGCCTTTGAACTCCACCCCGACGTCGCTTTGTATGGAACGGCCCTCAGAGAGAAGGAGGAGAAGAACCGAAGACTCGCGGAACTCGTCGCCGCGCTCGGCGCGCTGCGCGGGGAACGCAGCGATCTTCAGGAGGAAGTCAGCGCGGTGCGAAGGGAGCTGGAGCGGCGAGGCGGGTCGGACGAGAGCGTCGGCGGCGAGCTCGAGGCTGCGCTGACGAAAGAGGTGGACCTTCTGCTCGCGAGACACGCGGAGCTCGCGACGCACTTGGAGCGGGCGCGACGAGAGAAGGCGGCGCTGGAGGGGGATTTGAACGAGGCGCTGAAGACGCCGAGGGCGAGGACGCCGCTGGCGACGTCCGACGCGGAGGAGGAAGAGGAGGAAGAAGCGCGTGGGTACCGCGTCGCGTCCGCCGCGCCCGGGGAGGATTCGACGCCGGGGGACGACGCGTCGACGTCGGCGCCCGCCGCGAGCGCCGCCGCCGCCGACGACGACGACGACGACGACGAGCCGGTTCGGCGAACGTCGACGGGCTCGCCGTCGCCGTCGTCGGTCGCCTCGCCGTCCGCGCCAGGCAGCAGCGGCGGGAACGGGAACGGAAAAGTCCGACGCCGTCGACCGATGATGGAGGAGCCCGCCGGCCCCGACGGCCCCGACGCCGAGCTCGCCGCGCACCTCATCGGCCGTCTGAAGCGCGCGGGGGAATCGGACGAGGCCGCGGTGCTCACCGCGCAGGTGGACGCGTTGATCAGGCGCGTTCTCCTCACACTGGTCCCCATACGACGCCGTTCGCGTGGTGAACGCCGATCCTTAAGGACTTCGCCCGCGCGCGTTTCTCTCCGCCCAGGGTCCCTCGCTTTCAATTCCCGACGCGCCTCGACGCCTTTCAACTCCATCTGACGCCTTTGAACTCCACCCCGACGACGACGCTTTGTACGGAACGACCCTCAGGAAGCAGGCTGAGATGGGGAAGGCGATGGAGGCGTTCGCGCGCGAGAAGGCGGCGATGGAGGAGGAGATGAGCAGGATGCGCGGCGGCGGCGGCGGAGGAGGAGGCGGGGGGGGACGCGGCGCGTCGAATCCGTCGTCGCCGTCGACGGCGCAGATCGACGCCGCCGCCGTCGCGGCGGCGGCGGCGGCGCTCGCGGCGAGGGAAGCCGCGGTCGAGAGGCGCGAGCGCGAGCTCGAGGAGACGATCGCCGCGCGGGTGAAGGCTGCGGTGGACGACGCGCTGAAGCGCGCGGAGCGAGCGCCGCGGTCGGAGCGGTACGGCGCGTCGTAGGCGCGACGACGGCGAGCGGGCGGGCTCCGACGGAGACTGCGGAGCCCGAAGCGGACGGGAAATCATCAGATTCGAGAAATCATCAGATTTGAATCGTCGCGAAAGCGAAATGTCGTTCGAACCGCCGCTTTCGCTTTTCGTCTCCTCCGTCGCGCGCATCCGTCTCCCCCGCGACGCGCCAGAACGCGACCGCGCGCGACGCGGGACGCGGGACGCCCGCCGCGAGAGAGCGCGGCTCGCGACGCGCGCGGCCCGAAGCGCGTCCGCGCCGAACGGCGGGGCGTCGCGTCCGCGCGGAGCGGAGGGCGCCGTCGCGCGTCGCATCGGGAGGCCTCGCCGTCTCCCCGCCGGCAGCCAGATCTGCGCATCCCGAACCGTCGAAGCGCGATGATGGCGCCGCCCGCGGTGGCGACCCCGCCGCCGCCGCCGCCGTCGCGCGTCCCGTCGTCCGTCTTGATCGACGGGTGTCCCTCGGTCGTCCCGGACGGCGAGGTGTCCCCGGACGACGCGCCCCCGGGGACGACGTCTCGAGACGACGAAGACGAAGACGACGACGAACGCGCGCAGCCGTCTTCGCGCGCGTCCCCGCGCGCGTCCCCGCGCGCGTCCCCGCGATCTCAACCCGCCCATCGCCTCGCGCGCGAAGAAGAAGAAGAAGAAAAAGAAGAAGAAGCGCGCGACGCGCGCGCCGCCGGGAATGAAGAACCAGCGCGATCGGGGAGCCCGCCGGGCGACCACCGCGCGGCGGCGACGGCGACGAAACGCTCAGCTCCCGCGTCGTCGATCTCGCGTCAGCCGACGGCGGCGGCGGCGGCGGACGTTCGCGTCCGACGCGTCTCTCGCGCGCGCCTCGCGAAGCTCGCGAGCGCGGGGGAGCGCGCGCGGCCGCGCGCCGGCGCGCGCGACGGCGGCGGTGCGTCCGCGGTCGAAGTCGTCATCGGGACGGACGTGCGCGTGCGGACGTCGCGGTTGACGCGCGCGGACGCGGCGTCGACGCGCGCGGGGGACCGCGACGCGTTTACGTTTTCATCAATAATCTCGGAGGCGAAAACGCCGCGCGAAAACGAAACGCGCGGCGCGAGACCGGGAGCGACGTCCGCGCTGCTCGAGAGCGCGCGCGGGCTCGCGACCGGGCTGCGGAGCTGCCTCGACGCGATCGAGGAGAAGGCGGGGGTGGACGACGACGACGACGACGACGCGACGGGGAGGGGCGACGGCGGCGACCGGTCCGCGGAGCCGGAGCCGGATCGGGACCCGGATCGGGGTCCGGACCGAACCGTAACCGTAACCGGCGACGACGCGTCGAGAAGAAAACCACGGGGACGCCGCCGAGCGCCGACGTTCTGCGGCGTCCCCGTGGACGTCCCCGCGCTCGTCGCCATCGTCGCCAAAGAGGGCGGGTACGACGCGGTCACGTCCAAGCAGCTGTGGCGGGACGTCGCGAGACGGATGCGATTCCCGGAGGACGCGATGAAGAGCCACACGTCGCTCGCGTATCACCTGCGCACGTTGTACGCGCGGCACGCGGGGGATCCCGCCGCGACGCGCGCCGCGCGACCGCCGACGCGCGACCGCGTTATTCATAAAAACGGCGAGGTGTCGAGCGTTTCAGATGAGGCGATCGCCGTGGCCGCGATGCGAGAGCTCAGAGGTATCGCCGCGGAGCGCGGGGACGACGGGACCGCCGGGACGCGCTCGACGCCGAAAAGGCAACAAAAGCGACCGGCGGCGGCGGCGGCGTCCCCGCGCGCGTCCCCGCGCGCGTCCTCGAAGCGCGCGAGACGCGACGAGGAGAACGCGCGACCGCTCGTCGCTGCGAGCCGGGCCCCGTCGTTCTTCTTCCGCGACGTCGCCGCCGACGCCGACGCCGACGCCGACGCCGACGCGCGCGCCGCGGCGAACGAAAATGTCCGCGCGATTATCTCGCGATGCTACGCGTCGCTCGATCGACTCGCGGAGGCGACGCGCGCGTCGACGCCGCCGCCCTCGCGTCCGCTGCGCCCCGCGCCGCCCGCGCCGAACCCCGGGTGCGCGCGCGCGATGCCGTGGCCGTGGCCGTGGCGCGCGGCGGGGGGGATAGGCGACAGGTCCGGCGCCGGCGCCGGCGCCGGCGGCGACCCTCCGCCGCCGCTGTGGTACGCGCCCGATCCGGACGCGTACGACGCGATGATCGAGGCGGAAGAACTCAGAGCCGCGCGCGGCGAGGCGAGGCTGTGCGCGTACGAGGGAACGGTCGAGTGGGACGCGCCGCCGCGGCCGGGGGATTACGCGCATCAGGCGCGTTCTATACACTGGTTCCCATACGACCGCGTTGGCGTGGTGGACGCCGATCCTTAAGGACTTTGCCCGGCGCTTCTCTCCGCTCATCCCTCGCTTTCAATCCCCGCCCGCGACGCCTTTCAACTCCGCCTGACGCCTTTGAACTCAACCCCGACAATCGCTTGTATGGAACGACCATCAGCCCGTGCCGTCGTATCTGAGGTATCGCGAGGAAGGCGCGGGAGGGCGCTGCGCGTCGCCGCTCGTCGGCGACGGCGCGAGAACGCCCGTCGGAGGCGCGGCGGCCGCCGCCGCCGCCGCCGCCGCCGGTGGCCGGCGGTGGCGCGGGCAAACGCTCGCGTCCGTCGCGCTCGCCGCGCAGGAAGGCGCGAACGCGCGGTTCGTCCAACGAAGCGACGCCGTGCGTCGAATCTTCGCGGCGGCGACCCCGGGTCGCGTCGCGCCGACGTTCTCGCCCGCGCCCGACGCGCTTCCGTCGTCCGCGGCCGCGGCGAGCGCGCTCGCGACGCTTCAACGGCGGTTCCTCGACGGCGGCGACTCCTCGATGCAGGCGTCGTTCTCGATGCAGACGCGGCGGGGCGGCGTGCACGTCACCCCGAACAGCGGCGGTGGCGCCGGCGCGCACGCCGCCGCCGCGATGAGTTACCGCTCGCTCGCGACGCCGGCGGCGCTGGCGAGGACCCGCGCGCTCGAACCTTTCTTCCGCGTCGACCGCAGCGGCGTCCACGGGATGGGCGTGTTCACGACCGTCGCGCTCCCCGGGCGCGAGATGATCATGGAGTACAAGGGCGAGATCGTTCGCAGGCCGATCGCTGATCGAAGAGAGGCTGCGGAGAGGGCGGCCATCGCGCGACGAGCGAAGGACGCCGCCGATAGCGCGGCGCGACGCGGGGACCCGCCGCCGCCGCCGCTCTCCGAGGTGCGTTCTATCTCACACTGGTTCCCAAACGACCGCGTTGGCGTGGTGAACGCCGATCCTTAAGGACTTTTTTAGCGTGTCTCTCCGCCCACGCCTCGCTTTCAATCCCCGCCCGCGACGCCTTTCAACTTCAACTGACGCCTTTCAACTCCACCCCGACGTTCGCTCGTATGGAACGGCCCAAAGGCGGACTTGGCCGCGGCGTCGACGTACATGTTCACCGTGGACGCCGCCGCGGGTCTCATCGTGGACGCGACGAGGAAAGGGAACGTCGCGAGGTTCGTGAACCACTGCTGCGAGCCCAACTGCGTCGCGAAGAGCGTGCACGTCGAGGGCGCGAGACGCGTGGTGCTCTTCACGACGCGCGACGTCGCCGCGGGGGAGGAGCTGTTTTACGATTATCAGGCGCGTTCTGTCATGTACACTGGTCACCATACGACCGCGTTCGCGTGGTGCACGCCGTTCCTGGAGGACTTTTCCTGGCGTGTCTCTCCGCCCACTCCTCGCTTTCAATCCCCGCCCGCGACGCCTTTCAACTCCATCTGACGCCTTTCAACTCCACCCCGACCCTCGACCCTCAGTTCGCGCCGGACGCGCCCGAGTCGTGCGTTCCGTGCGCGTGCGGCGCGCCGCGGTGCCGCGGGTCGATCAACGTGCAGGTTTTGGACGAGGACGCGGTCCCGCGGGGGAGGGGGAGGAGGTGACGGACGGGGCGTGGTGGACGCGCGACGTGAACGTATGACGTGTACCGGAAGAAGAGAGGGACGAACCGACGAGCGAAGACGTTGAATGAATGAATATCACGGACGCGAGTCTAATAATCTAATAATACCTGTCGTCGTCGTCGTCGTCGTCGTCGTCGTCGTCGTCGTCGTCGCTGCTAAACTGCCCACCACCTCGTCGCCCGCCTCGTGGACTACCTCCCCGCCCTCCTCCTCGTCTCCCGCCGCCTCTGCCTCTCGCGCCGCCCGGTTTCCTCCCCGCGTCTGCCTTTTGCGCGCGCGGTTTCTTACCCCGGCCGCTCACCTTGACCATCCCCCTCGCGGCGATGACCCCGTGCGCGTCGTAATCGATCGCCGCGCCGCCGAACCCAGCCTGCTTCAACCGCGTCACGACCCCGCGCGCGACGTTCCCCGCGCTCTTCGACGCCGGGTCGCCGATGTAGTGATACAGCTTCCCGGACGGCTTCAACACTCTCAGCAGCTCGCGATAAAACGCCTCGGAGAAGAGCTCTCCGGCGAGCGCGAACGTCGGCGGATCGTGGACGATGCGATCGAACTCGCCGTCCGGCAGCGTCGGCAGAACGTCCGCGGCGTTCCCGTACAGCTGCTGGATCGACCCGTCGAACAGCTCCGCGGAGTGCGGGTTCATCCGGCACATCTCCGTCATCGACGGGTCCAACTCGATCGTCGTCACGCGGCCGCCTATGGGTCGTTCCATACGAGCGAACGTCGGGGCGGAGTTGAAAGGCGTCAGATGGAGTTGAAAGGCGTCGAGGGCGGGGATTGAAAGCGAGGGACCCTGGACGGAGAGAGACGACGGCAAAAGTCCTTAAGAATCGGCGTTCACCACGGCGACGGGGTCGTATGGGGACCAGTGTATAGAACGCGCCTTTTTTCATCGCCGCGATAGCGGTGTACGCGAGCCCGGTGCAAACGTCCAGGACGCGAGCGTTTTTTCGTATTGGCGTCACCGCGTTTATCTTCCGCATCGTGTCCTCCATCGGGTTCACGCCGACGCCGAAGCGGTGCATGGAGAACCCGGCGACGAGCGCGGTCGGCGGCGCGCGCGAATCGCCGGACGGCATCAGAGACACCGCCCTCGACGTGTCGTCCGAGAAGACTTGGAATCGGTCGACGTCCTCCCCGGCGTGGAGGACGTACACGCCCTTCTCGTCCCGCGACACCTTCGCGATCTCGTCCCATGTCGCGAGGAGGAGGCGGCGTCGCCGCGAGGACGAGGACGCGTCGTGCGCGGCTTCCGCGTCCGCGTCCGCGTCCGCCGCGACGACGATGC